>NC_089827.1:39092855-39150355 GCF_035046505.1 Tiliqua scincoides | reverse complement strand
ATCCGTGGTGCAAGTGAACCAGACTTCGCACAACCTTTGCCCTCCTTGGCTTCAAACCAGCCCTTTTTGCCGCCATGAACACTGTTTGAATTTGACTCCCAAGAGTGAATACTTGAGCATGAGTGAATACTTGAGCATGTGAGTGAATACACTCACCTGCTGTCCCACTTGAGGCAGGGAGGAAGTGCTCTTCAGGTGACAATTTGGAGTGCCATCAAAAGGGCAGCAAATTATTAATTATATATTTCTTTATCAACCTGGGCTCCTCCTTTGAATTTCCTGGCTCATACATCAAAATACCTCAGGACTCTTCAGAGTACATTTGCCCGTAAGTCCATCCCGCTGCATTCAGTCAGCTTTATTTTCAGGCAAGTGGCCTCAGGATTGCAGCTTGGATTTCTGCTGCATGTGGAATGGGGTGCGCATTGCTTTTCTGTGCACTCTACCATGGGAAGAAAACCATCATCTAGACTTGCAGCCAACCACCCTGCACAAATTTGCATTGTGTTGATGCTTAAAGTTCAGATGAACTGATTGAGCTGGATGGCCAGCTTCTTTTCTAGTAGGTCTCCTTTTCCTGGCACATAGATGTTTACCAGGCAAAGCTATCCCTAGTGGGAAGTGCTTCACATGTCAGTTGAGCAGGCACCAGCCTTAGATTCACACACTTTCCCATCCTCATTTGTGCTGGGGTGGTGGTGGAAGTTAAAGCTTCTGCTTGATGTTTGCAGTGCAGTGCCATTTCTTGTTTCATCCAGATATGGAAAACTGGTTTGTACAAACCACAGTTTCCTTATTTGGATGTAATGGGAAACTGCAATTTGTTACAAGCCACAAATGAAGGTTTCTGGTCTTTTCACAATATGTTCAAAGGTGGGAGGAGTACGGAAAGCTGAGGTGCATTCTCATTATATGCACAATATTGTTCATTATGATGCCTGAACTGGGCCTCCGTGTCCTTTTCCCACAGATGGGAACTCAAATCGCCTGAGTTTGAGTTGCAAAAACACATATTTTTGATGACCTGTGTACACGCAAGCCACCTGCATCGATGACTCTGGCATTGACTGGAGTCTGAGACTACTGACTTGGCATTCGGCCCTCACATGTGCAGACTCACGTCTGTCTGTGTCTGGGTGTGTTTGCTTACTTTTTTTGTGGTGTGAAAGACCTCATGGCGCCATCATTCAGACCCGGTGAGCAGCAGGGAGGTTCCAGCCAGGAGGCAGGGAAGGGTTAATATTTTTTTTTTTTTTTTTTTTTGCATCAAGCAGGAGGAGGCAGTGGGCTCTCTTTTCCATCTCTGAAGGAACTGATGATCATTGGATGAAGGATGGGTGGTCTGATTTTTTTTTTTCTTTGGATGAATTTTTCTTGCCTGGAATTGACTGGAGAAGTCTGGGGAGAGGGAAGAGGCAGGGAAGCTGGGGGAAGTGAGGTGGTTTGTAGCGATCATGCTTTCCAACCCCATGGCTCCTTGGGAAGAGGAAACCTCATTGAATGACTGGCGCAAATGGCTAGAGCTGAGTAGCTCTACTTCTGAGTAGTTCTACTTCTGCATTAGAGCTGTACTTCTGAGCAGATTTGCAAAGGATTGGGTCATCCTGGTAAGCCTCCTGGCTGCTGTGTGTAACCCTCCTCCCTCTTGCTGCTTCTGTCCCTGCTCTCACATAGTCTGTCCTACCCCTCCCACCTTGTTTACAGATAGGATACAGTTCAGGAGAGTGGTTCAAGAAGACTCACACACACAGGCAGCAGTTTTGTTTTTTTCTGCATAGCCACTTATGGTTTTTTAAAGGGAAAGACTTGTGACTCAAGTCTTTTTGAGTCACGGAAATGCACTGGGTGACTTGGAAAGTCTGCCCGTTAGGACTCGTTTTTGAGTCAAGTTGGGGGGAGCTGAGGACTCATGACTCAACTTGAGTCAAGCCACACTGGATGTGCCCATCTCTGCCTTTTCCATCCCCCTTTACTTCCTTGATTTCTCTGCTGCACACAACTCATCTGTTTTGGGTTTCCTTTGTTTGCTCTTCCTACTTTCAACTCCTTACCTGCAGCTGTGCTGTTGCATCTCCTTGACTGGCTCTTGCATTTGCTGGGTAATGTTTAGATGTACAGTCCAATCCTACCTAACTCCCTGTGCAGCAATGCAGCGGTGTCGCCATGGCTTCCACTGCATCCTGTGGGGGATTTTTGGCTGCTGGAGGTCTCCTCGGGGTTAGAGAACATTCTCTCCTTGCTCTGGGGTAAGCTCCAGCAGCCTCTATGGGTCAATTCAAACCTGGGCCAGCGATATTGCTGGCAAAAGTCTGTGCTGACCCATGCAGGTGGGACAGGATTTGGTGGGTACTGCCAAACACACCCTCTCCTGGGCCCTATCTGCTCATCCCCACCCCATCTCCCCCCCCCTGCCCTATCCTACCCTATTCTCTGCCATCCTGTTCCACCCCTTGTGCCGAACATTCTTGCTTCAGCAAGCCTCCTAACGTCAGCTAGCTGATGTGGGAAGGCTCCAGTCTCCCCGCAAGCTGTTGGCGCTGCCGCAAAGTGCTTTATGGCTGCTTTGCAGCAGTGTGAGCCTGCAGAATGTGTGTTCTGCTGGCACTGCTGGTGTCTCTTCCAATATCAGCCCAACTTTGGTCATCTAATCAGGCCCTGCTTTACATTCCAAATCTGTGTGGGGCTTGGCCAGCCATAAGAACACCTGGTATGGTCTCCACTTGGATTGGTGGGAGACACCTGTCTGCATCTTTCTGCCTACATTTTCTGCCCCCTGGATTTAAAAAAGAAGAGGGGAATGGAGCAAAAGAGGTAGATGCTCAAGCCCACCATTCTCGTCTTCCCATATTTTCTCTTCTGCTCTGTTCACCCTCTTCCTTATTGAAACCAGTGAGTGGGAGGAGTGGCAGAGTAGAGATGGCTGGAGCTGTGGTGTAGCTACAAGGGGGGGTGGCGCAGTAAATAGTGCAGGTGACACAACATGCCAGGTAAGCAGCTCCTCCCATTAATAGTCAGAGCCATTCCAAATAGCGATGGCTGTTGCTGCACAGTATGGCACTGACGGTGAGTTGGAGGGACCACTCACATGGCGCACTGCAGTATCTGCAGTACTTGACGTGCCACCCTGCTCCTGTAGCTACGCCACTGGGTTGGCGCATTGCTGGCTAACAGGGAGTGCCATCTGGCGTGCCAGAGGCCTTGGACTAGTCACTCTGACGCTATCTGAGGCACAGAATGTCATGGCTAGAAGTAGGGCCTTTATGACAATTGCTGCAAGCCTGCGGAATAACCTCCATCCCCACCCCCCGGCAAGTTTGCCATTCTTTCTCCTGCTTGTCTTTTATGCCACATCTTACATTCAAGATGTAAGGCACATTCTCACCTGGCTTATCTTGCAAGTTAGTCTTTGTAGCCTTTTTAGAAGGTGAATTTGATGTTTCTTTGAGATTTTAGGATAAGTTTTAATATTTGGAAACAGCCAGGAGCCTTAGAAAGATGGAAGGAGCAGTGTTTTAAATACATGAATAAAATAACTCATTCCTTCTTTCCTTCCTTCCTCTCTCTGTCTCTGTCTCTCTCTGTGTGTATATGTAGCACATGCATTAAGCACATCTGGGCTGCAAAACCACATGCAACAAGCTTCTGCTCTCATTTAGCAACTGCCAAGTTACAACAAACAGCTGAAGAAAGAAGGTGCCCAAGTTTATAATGGCAACAGCAAGTGACCTCTTGCTGCAAGGAAACCCAGACAATAACAGTTTCCAGAACAGCTGAAAGTTATTCCTAATGAATCGAGGGGGGGGGGAAACTTATTCTGAAGGAGAGAGTTAACAGAGTTCATGAAAACACCATTCAAAGACGAAAATTACAGTGCACGACACAACTGTTAGAAGGAAAAACTTTAAAACACTGCCAATTTTCTAAATGGCCTTTTCACATACATTTGCAGTTGCTGCCTCTCCTCTGTGCCTATGGATTTCAAATTGTTCTTTGGAAAATTACGTACCGCAAATGGTAATTTCAAATCAGAAGCAAACAAAGCAATTGGTGTAATGACACCCCCACTCCCACCACACCAATGTGCATTTGCAAATTTGATAAGTGGTAGAATTTGTAGCCTGATCCTAGCCATGTTTTCTTGGAAGCAAGTCCAACTGAATTCGTTAAAACTTACTTCCACTTTAGTGTTCGTAGGGGGTGCAGTTGATATTTCTTGGTCTTAGTCTGTTGTTACAATAGTTCTAGATCAGTGTTTACCAACCTGGGAGTTGTGATCCCCCAAGGTGCCATCCATGTTGGCATCCTTCAGTCTCAAAAGACAATGGTATCGCACTCTGAATGGTGGTTCTGTTCTGGAACAGAGTGTCCTCTCCAGTGTGCGAAGCCTGGGTAAAGTAGGTATGGAGGATAGGCTGTTACCCATGCAGCAAATCCCCCCTCTCCACGTCGCTGAAATGGTCCAATGGAAAGGCAGAGGCCAATATGGTTGGTTCCAGCGGCGTCGCAGGAGTTGCCAGAACGTGACTGTGTTCAGCCATGAACTGCCTCAGGGACTCCGGCTCCGGGTTTTGCCTCGAGGTTGACTCCTGAAGCCTTTTCCATAACTGGATGTAGCCACAAGGCAGTGGAGGTTTGGGATCAGAGTTTTCCTTCTCTCAGATGAGCTGCCTTCCCAGGCTAACGAGTCCCATCTACCCGGTGGCTGTTTAGTCGCCTCTTACGACAAGTACAGCCAAACTGAGGGCCTATTCTTATCCCCCAGCCCCCAGGGGAGCCATATTCTCCCATAAGGGGAGTGGTGACCCTGTGGTGATGGCAGTGGTGATGCTCCTTCTGAATCAAAGCCTTTTGAAAGGAATGACATGTACTGCCTGGCACTTCTGGCTTTAAGAAAATTGCATGGGGAGCATAGTAAGGAGGGGGAAGACCCACCTCTGATGAGCAGGAAGTGGATCCTTGCAGATGGCATCAGTGCTGGGCTGCAGGGAGGCAGCACAGACTCCGTGTGACGCATATCCTCAAGCCAATGCCCCTCTGAACCTCTGGCAATCTGCCACTGATGAAATCTGTGTCACCTTGCTTCACGGATTGGCCAGCAGCACATGTTGCTTTACACATACCATGGCTGGGTTGTGCAGGAGACCCATGACATGTGGTGCCGGAGGAGGTGTGTTCATCTGTGTTCTTAATTTTGCCATCGCGTTGTGTATACAGCACTTGAGAGATTTGTGTAAGAGTTCTCTTTCTTCGGCAATTACATTGAGCGAATGGATTGGCCCTTTCATATTTATTATGGAGTTTCATTTTTTAGTGCGTTTCCCCTTTTCTGGCATATCAAACAGAATCTGTTGACTTTAATTGGGCTCTCTTTAGGCTCGTGATCTGGCTTGCCAAACCAGGCATTCAAAGCTCTCTTACCTGTACTAAAAAGGCTATGAAGCATGCGGTTCTGGCTGAAGTTGTTCCTTTCAGCCTTTCCAACGGCTAGGCCTGTTCCTTGGCAAGCGGACCGAGTGGTTCCATGAGACCTGTTCATTGGCAACGGAGCCTGAGAGTTGCAAGGCTCCATTGTGCTGGTCTTGTATTTGAACAGAGATGGGGATTTATTTGGCCGTTCCATCCAACCCCACACTCTGTGAAATGTCAACGTAGAGATTTCAGCTACAGAGCTGCATTTTTGGATTTTTTTTTTTTTAATAAGTTGGCAAAGGGCTACACCGTGGTTGATTATGACGTGCTCCTTAATAAACACAACTGTGGCCCAGAACGTGGCAGGGCTGACCTACATTATTTTGGGGACTGAATCAGAAAAATGACACTCCTTTTCACAAATCACATGGTAATTCACATGGATAGTAATTCAATTCGACGCTAATTCACGTTCGCAGTCATCCATTGAGAAACAAGTTCTGGGTGAAATCAACAGAAGAAGGAGGTGGGTGAACTTGTGCCACTGCTTCAAATATAGGGGAAGTAATGAAATGAAATCCATAGGTCCCATTCCCACACTCCTTCCCGTCTTAAACCAAGTCAAGCCCCCTCTTTGCACCTTAAAGGAGTAGCTAAGGGAGTCTTGAAAAAAACCAAGGAGGCTGTACTTCAAGCACTGGACTGCCCATTTCCCATCCTCCGTCTGTTGATCTGCGCAGTGTACCGATCACGGTGTGCCTGAATGAGCTCTTGCCACACAATCTGGACCCTTCATTTTTGCTGGGTATGGATCACATCTCTCTGCAGGCCTTCAACACAATATGTGGATATTGGGTGTGGGGCCAGCAAACATGATCACATTTGCTCCCCATTTCATGCATTGATTATGCCCCAAACAGTCTGTATATGAAATACAGGCTATATAGTCTGCTGGGGGAGGGGGGGTTCTGCTGCACAAGCCCGATCAGGTCCCACGAAGGAGATCTTTCTCCCTCCCATGAACACATGCAGCTGCTCTGCTGTTCTTGGTCCATCTAGCCTAGTACAGTATTGGTCTACTCTGGCTGGCTTCAGTTGTCCATGGAGTTAGAGAAGGGTCTGTTCAGCCCCACTGCTTGATGCAGAGAACTGGAAATTGGACCTGGGACATGCGGAGTGTGTGCTCTACCACTGAACCACAGTCCCTCCCCTCTATAGCCCCACTTTGCATTTATAATGGCACCTACAAGCTGGGGTTACTTCACCCTGTCTCATGGTGGATCTAACTCTGAAAACAAATGGAGGACAAGTTCCTCACAGGTGACATGATGACTGTATGCAACACCTGGGTTTTAGAGGTAGCCTATCTCTTAATGCCACGTGCAGGGTACCAAGGGCAACAGGATACAGGTATCTTGTTGACTCGTGTGCTCCCAGAGGCATCTAGTGGGCCACTGTGAGAAATAGGAAGCTGAATTGATCCAGCAGAACTCTTCTTGTGTTCTTAGATGTATAGCGTGTGTACACTGGGGGGGGGGGATGAAATGTAGAGGATAACATCTAGGTATTCTCCCCAGGATATCCATCTGGTTCTCTTCTTGATGACATTTCAGAGCAAATTGAAGACTTTTCTGTTTTGTCCTGCTAGATGTGAGACCTGATTCTATTTGACTGATGGCCCAATCCTTTGGGCCTGCTGCACTACTGGAACTGGCAAAGTGTGACCCACCCCACCATGCAGCTGAGCCATCACCATAAGCGGTGATGATCCCCTTCGAAGCCTTGATCCACCTTCCCTGCCTTGATCCACATTTCCAAGTCCACTTGGACTTGCACCAGCAAAATTGCTGGCACAGATCCAAGTAGCCCTCTTCATGGCAGGAGAGACTTACCCCAGGGCAAGAGAACAAATGTTCCCTTACCTGGAGGAGACATCCAGGACTGCCCCCCCCCTCCACAGGACACAGAGCACACTTCAATGGTATGGCTGTATTGGTGGTGGAATCCTTTCTTTCTTTCTTTCTTTCTTTCTTTCTTTCTTTCTTTCTTTCTTTCTACCTACCTACCTACCTACCTACCTACCTACCTACCTACCTACCTACCTACCTAAATAGGCTTAGGCTGTGTGTTGTTTGCTATGATCTGTGATCTTCTGGCCTTATTTAAAAAATTGTCATTGCCGCCTGTTTGGGGCGGTGGGGGAGGTTACAAGTGGTTTGTTTGTTTTTAATAAATTAATAACACTCCCGAACTTGCCACATCACCATTGGCTCCTTCCAGACGGTATTTATCGCCTTGCCTAGGAAAACTGCATTTCCAAATGCCACATTTGAATACTCCTCGTCGTGAGGTGACTTCTTATCCCGTTAAAGTCGGTCCACTTTTGGATTTTACGTACTTCTAATCTGATCCCACAACTTAAAATCTTACAAAATGATTCCCCTTCGGTGGTGTTCAAGTGGTGTTTGTTGCCTTTTTTATTATTAATATACATGTAACTGCAGGGGAGGGAATGCCTGCACTGATACATAAACCAGATATGCAGTTAGAAATCCCATGCCATCACCTGCATTTTCATAATTCTAAGTACTGTAGTGTGTTTATTTCTTGAAATTTGTAACCCGTGGAGGGCACGCTAATCTCTGGGGAAGGAAGCAGGGGGGAAAAGAGGCTGGGTTGGAAAAAGGACAACTCACAGTGGTCTGCAGATAAGAGAACGCTGATTAAAAGCCTGCTCAATAGAAGGTTTCCACCATAAAATTGAATTCCCCCATGGATACTCCTCCACTTAAGAGCACAACTCTCTTTGGATAAGTGTATTACTTCAACTCTTCTTACTGTCTTTGGGCCTTTTCACCATACTCTTGCGCACCGCTGAAGGAAAAATATGTGTGGGCCAGTTCAGACAATACAGACTGACTAGCCCTTCTCATGCCATGATGAGGGTCAAACACATTGCACATGTCCCACTCCTGGCATACCAGCAGGCTACCACATAATCACAGGGTGATGGCGGTGGCTCTGGGGCTACTTGGGGCCAGGACTGCAAGATGCTGCCCCCTGCCCGAAAAACATCACCTTGGGTTTTTACAGAAAAACCAGAAGTGTTTTGCATCATTTTTGAAGGTCTTAGAAGGCCTTCTGGGAGCTGGGGAGACCACAGACAGCCTCCCCAGCCCTTAAAAGGCCTTCTAAGGCCTCAAAAATGGGCCTGAAAACAAGCCCCTCAAAAGAAAAAAAAATGGCAACTTTCCCCAACTGGAACCTCCATGCTCACTTGGGAACATTTTGAAAATAACAAGTGGTCAGCCTTAGTTATCCCTGTGTGTGAAGAACTTGTAAGCTTCCACCAATTTCTTCGAGATATTCATTTGGAACCCTTATTGTCTTCCTCTTCTGACACTTTAACTGATCCCTTATCTGTCCTCCTGAGCGACAACTCTGCGGTCATCACCAACGCAGTAGCAGAATTTCTCTCTGCAGTCATTAAACTGAAACTCCCACCTTGAGCCTATTTCGCCCCCTTATTTTTATACTTTCCATTCTTATTAGTCTTTTGTTGTGATTTTCCCTTTTGACAACGCAGACTCTGTGATGGCTATTGCAATGTTATTTATTGTTTTATTGTTTTAATGTCAATAAAGGTTTATGGTATGGTATGGGAACTCATAAGCTTCTGTTCAGGTATTAGAAAGCCACAGGTGCCGGGGAGTTTACAATGTGTGTGCATGCAAAAGGAACATGTGTGAGTGGTCAGAGCAGCGATTTTCAACCTTTTTCATCTCATGGCACACTGACAAGGCACTAAAATTGTCAATGCACACCATCTGGTTTTTGCCAATTGACAAGGCATACTGTGCTGCCAGTGGGGGGGGGGGGTGGCTCACAACCCCATTGGCCCTACTAATAAATTATCTTCCCCCAAATACCTGTGGCACACCTGTGGACCACTCGCAGCACACCAGTGTGCCATGGCACAGTGGTTGAAAATGGCTGGGTTAGAGTGTTGCGTAAAGAGCAGAGGAGTGGATTCAATATTGCATTGACCTAATCAACCTCACAGGGTTGTTGTGTGGATAAAGGGCAGGGGGAGGAATCTTCTAGACTGCCCTGAGCTCCTACACTGTAAAGGTGTAAATTTCAGAATCTTACACTTCACAGTCTTGTGCTAGCACTCCAGGATGTCCAAAACTACTTTCTATACTCTCTCCAAATGTCTCTCACTTTGCCTTGTATGAGAATTCATTTCAGATCAAAGAGGCATAAACAAGGCCCAAGAACTGGAAGGTTGGTGTTAAATCTTTACATATCAATCAAAGAATGTCCAGTGGAATTAGGGGCCTTATAGTTTTGAGTGCTAATGATAGTCACATGATGAGGGGATGTGCATACCACATCTTGCGATCTGTCACCAGATGCTGGGACCAGGTAGCTGAGGGTCTTTGGATATGTACTGGACCTTTTATGGTATCACCCACCTACCTACCTACTGACTGGTACTACCTACCTACCTAACTACTGACCTACTGACCTACCTACCTACCTACTGACCTACCTACTTACTTACCTACCTACCTACCTACTGGGTGCTACCATTATCATCGGTATTGGGGGTTCAGGGATTAGCCCAGTCAGGTGAACCTTCTGATAGGTGTGGAATGATGAAGAAGAGTTTTGCCCAGATTTTGTACAGTAAAAAGTAGGATCTCTTAGTCCACCAAGCTAATGTTTGTTTTAAACATGAATATCAAACAAAGAGTACCAACTGCTGATACTGGATATCAAATATGGAATACAAATGATGAATGAAGTATCTACTGAATATTAAGTGATACCAAGCACCAGTGATAGCCAAGTACAGTCTTTTCAAACACTTAATATCAAGTATTAAATATCATCAACAGTCAAGAATCACATGCTATCAGATGTTCAAAATCAAACACCATAGCCCGTCAGTTGTCAAATGCTCTCAGATAGTAAATATTAGATGCCAAATATTAAAATCTGTCAAAAATATATAATATTGTATGTTAAATATAAAATAGATGCCAGCCGTTAATGGCAAATATCAGATATGAACAATTTGGCAGATATTTGACATCAAAAGTCACAGGCAATGATTTTGAGTGGTATTTATAGAGGCAAATTTGAGAGAGTTTAGTCTGTATTTGCCCTCCATTTCTGATTCCACTGGATTTCCACCCCTTGTCATCATAGTCCTTTACCTGCTGCCTCCTGGGACACTTCAATGTACCTCCCAAACCTCTTAGCATCCTCTCAGTTGGATTTTTGCCATGAACATGGATACAACCAACGCTTTGGCACGTCTAATGTTTCTAAAAAGACCAGGAAAAAAAATCCACCTATCCATTTAACTGCACTGAGATTTCTCCAGTTAGCATGGTGTCTCAGCGGTAAACACAATGCTTATAACTTTTCATAATGCCCCTGTCAATTCAACATTAAACGGCAAAGTCTAACATATGGACCAGTCTCAGGAGGTAACTCCAGCATGCGTAATTAGTATGATTTGTCACCATGTACGTTTCAGACTGTACCGTTTAATTAAAACAGGTAACAGTGATGGGGCTATATATTCTAATCAGTGAAATATGTCTGCTTTCGAAATCATAAGGATTGTATTCTCAATTTGGATCATGCAGTTATATTAAAGGGTGACAGTACCATTGTGTCTTCAACAAATGTGTCCCAATCCACGATATTGGACATTTGCATACTGGACATTTGTGTCCCAATATATGTATATTTACATTAGACGTAATTTTTTAATTTTCAAATGGAAAGGTAGGGTTAGGGTTTAGGGCTGGGATAAGAGGCCTAGTATATACAACATGAGGTTTGTTGCCCAATTATAGTGGGATGGAAATAACTGGGATGTTAAAAAAAAAAACCAGATGTGAAGGCCCAGGGACGTCAACGACCGGGATGCATTTGACCAGGGCACAATCGTCCAGGCCACAAATGACCTAGTACCATATTAAAGACATACCCTACAAAGGTTCCAGTTCAGTTGCTTAGCACACTCTTTAAAGTTCAGGAAATAGTGACATCTAGGGCCCAATCCTGTTCAGTGCATGCTGGCTCATCACTGGCACGCACTGTTGCAAACATTCCATAAGAGATGTTTGCGGGCCCTAGCACTGGTGCTAGCCCAGTACTGGCTGGTACTGGGCTAGTGCCTGTGGAGTACCGGAGCTTTGCCGCTTGGCGGTCACGTGGATAGCCAGGCAGTGGAGAGGTGGGTGGGGGCATGGGAGGGAGGTGGGGAGGAGGCGTTCTGGGATGGGTGAGGAGGAGAGAGGGCGGGGAGAGGATGGGGACGAGGCATGCCAGGGGAAGGAGCAGGGCAGGAGGGAGGTGGAGCTTCTGTGTCGGGTTGGTCATCGTAGAATCAAGTTGCCCCATTGTGGGGCTATTTGGTTTTACTCAGGGGAAGGGGATAAAAGTCCCTTTCTCCCAGGGAGGAGGCTGTGGCTGCCTGGAGCATGCTGGATGCAGAGGCAGCCATTTTTGGTGCTGCTGCAGCCCCGTGCACTGGGAAGTTCAGGATTGGGCTGCTATTCTGTTATAGAGACTGTTGAGATCAGTGTGAGGTCCATTGTATCTTTTGTAGATCAGGACTCCTGACGAATGACTTTTTCACACATTGCAGATTCCACTATGAAAGGCTTCTCTGTGCAATGCAAATGTCACAGACTACCACAGGTTACAGTTGTACAAATATGGTTTTTATTATTCAATTTCTCCTTCAGCCCCTCTTCTTGCATCGTTGGCTATCGCATCCTCCATTTGCTGTGGACCAAATTTAAGAGTTCTGCTGTGTTGATCAAAGCAAGTGAGAAGATGAGCTGATAAGGGGACTTGTGGAGGAATGGGATGGGAGCACAGTGACTGCATCGTCTTCTAATTTCTCAGGTGCTCAGAAGGGCAGGCAGGATCTGCAGGTTGGGACCGCAGAGATTATGCCTGGCTGGCAACTGCTTGCATTTCCATAGCAAGGTAATATTGGTAGCACTTGACACAAATTCAAATAGCAATGATGAATCCAAAAATTTTATATGAATTCTTTATTATGAACAAAGCAAAAATGCTTCAGATGACAGATTTCACCTTTTCTTTCTTCTGAATTAGAAACATGTCTTGGTGTGGCACCCGTTCTTCTGTAGTTCAGAGCATTCCTCCTGAAGAACAGCACGACTGCAAAGCTGCTGTGACTGTTTATAAAAACAGTATATGCATGGCATATTTAGATTTTACCCTTGTTCTTTGGATGGTCGCCTAGGAAGGCCTACATTACACTTTCAAGAACTCTTTCTGAAGGATGCATTAACCCTTCAGGGTGGAGTTCTCCTGTGAATTATGTTCCTGTTTTTAAGTTCAAGATTTCTGTGCAGACTCCACTTGACCTGATGGATTTACTCCCCAACCCTATCACCCATCAGTCTGTAGCATGCAGCCATGCCAATAGAACACCTGCTGCATATTATGATGGGGCAGCAGCAATCAGACATGAGGTAAGATCAGTGAGAGGTGAGTAAAAATACTTTTAACTTACCTCCCAAAATGCTGCCTGATTGCCAATGGGTCTCCTTGAACCCAGACCAGTTGTTTGTCTGGTATAAGTCCGAGGAGAGGAATGGGGTAGGTCTGGGCCAGGAAAAGGGGATAGGATCCAGCATTTATTTGTGTTTGTTTGTTTGTTTGCTTGTTTGTTAGACTTATACTCCGCCTTTCTCCCTGAAGGGCACCCAAGGCAGCTAACAATCAATACATTAAAATACATAATAAAATACAAATTAAAAACATTAAAAATAAAAACAATAAAAAACAGAACAATATAAAATACACAACAGTCAGCAATAAAATACACAGTAAAAAACATTAATTTGTAAGAGCAGCCATTATAAGGCCTGGAAGGCTTTCCTAAATAAAAAAGTCTTCAGGCCCTGCTGGAAAGTGAATAACAATGAAGCTGTCCACAATTCAAAGGGGAGGGAATTCCATAAAGCAGGTGCCATCACCGAGAAGGCCCTGTTTCTGGCCGCCATCCCCCTCACCTCTCTCAATGGTGACACAACCAACAGGGCCCCCTCTGATGACCTCAGAGAATGGACTGGACTATACGGAAGAAGGCGGTCTCTCAAATACACTGGTCCCAAGCTACTTAGGGCTTTAAAGGTCAAAAGCAGCACCTTGAATTCAGCCCGGAAATGAGCCGGCAGCCAGTTCAGCTGTCAGAGCAGCGGCATGACAGATTCAAACCACCAACCTTCAACAACTACATGAGCCTCCACATTCTGTACTAGCTGTAACTTTCAGACTGTCTTCAGTGGCAGCCCCACATAGAGCGCGTTACAATAATCTAATCTTGATGTCACCATGACATGAACCACCATGTTCAGAACCACTTGAGACAGGTACGGGACTGCAGCTGGCCAAAAGCAGAAGCTGGATAAAGGTGCTCCTGGCCACAGCCGACACCTGAATATCCAGAAGCAGCTGTGAGTCCAGGAGAACCCCCAAGCTGTGAACCTGCTCTTTCAGGGGGAGTGCAACCCCATTTAGAGCACGGTGATAGTCCAGAACCTGCATTGTGGATTTCTGATTCAGCATGTATGACTGCCACAAAGATCTTCCCTCTCCTGCCCTTGAACCACCCCCTGGTTTGATCTACTACTCACCCTGTACCACCCCTCTGCCACCTTATCTGCACCAGCTGAGCACCCCTTTGCACTGTCACAAGGTAACTTATAGCGGTGGATTGCTAGATCTGCTGCCTTAACTGGCCCATAAGATTTGTCCAGTCCAGTCTATGCTATCATCTATTCCTATATTTATTAAAATTCTGCTGGCCCTGGACCTTTCTTTTGCATGTGAACTATGTGATCAGAGTGCCCCTGCTTCTTGGGTTTTGCTACACTACTGCCATAGCTTCATCTGGAAATGATGGTTTCTAGTGGGGTGCTGGTTTTCCAAGAAAACAATTCTTAATGATCTCACAAAACTACAATCTCCAAGGTTTCTTGGGAGGAACACATTTTGCCTATGGTGGTATGAGACATTGTGCTTCAGTGTTCCAAAGCTCAATGTCAATTTTCTTTTCTCTCAAAGCAAAGCTCAGTACAGTGTAAGAATTGGGTTATTATGTGTGCATTTTATGAATAATGGCATGAATGAAAATGCAACCTGAAGCTGCAATTCTAAGTAGCTTGAGCACAAGTTGCATTGAAATTCGTGGGACTTGCTTCTCCGTAAACATAGGATTGGGCTGTAAGTGTCATTTTTATTCAAATTAACTTTTAGTATTTCATTTATTTACATTCATTGCGGTCAGAACCAGTGTCAGTGTCAGGCTGCTGGAGTTCCAGGGCCAAAGGTTTGCACTGGGCCCCTTCATGGTACCCTTCACTCATTCCCCACTAGCCCATTGGGCACTAGCTCTACCTCTAGTACTGAAGGTTTAGTGGTCAGCCCAGCTGAGTCAACCCTGTGATGGATTTGGGCCATCCGTTTGTGTACAAGTTGGTCAATCCCTGACACTCCACTGGATAACTTCTTGAGTCAAAAATACTGAATTTTGTGTAGAACTTAGAGTACTATGTGAATGATCTAACAAAGACACTTATATTTCTGGGGGTTAACTAAAGAGTCAGTGGAAGCTGATGGTCTTGGAAACTGATTGGGGGCTTTTAGAATATCCACACTCACACCCAATGCTCAGCTTCCAAATAGATATGCAAACAGCGGACGCTGCCCCAGACAGAGCTAAACACACACAGCAGACCCCACAGAACATGCAACTCTCTCTTTCCTTTCCAAGGAACTGATTCCTCTCTGCATTTTTTCATTCCCTCCAGCAGTGAATTCCAGGCCCGAGGCAGTTTCCCTTAGCTCCAGAAGTCACAACTGCTCTGATAGCTACCCGTGATGTGTGAAGTATAAATGCTTAGATAGTAGCTGCAGATAGGAGTTCTATTACGGAAGTTCAGTCTATCTATCTGCAGACTAAATTGTGGTTTGGCAGGAGGAGGATGGAGCAGTCGAGCTCACATTGTCGATCTTTTCTTCCACTCTCTAATGCCTTGGATGTGATATTTATTGTTGTTTGGATTCTTCTATTTCAGCAAATAAACCTTGGGAAATGGAATACTCAATTGGCATCCAGCATTGTTACATGGTTCTGCTACAACAGGAATGTCAAGAAACCTTATGAATGCCATAATAAACCATTCCTAGTTCCCATATGGTCCTGGCATCAAAATCTTACAGAAGGTGTGGCGTAGGAGAGAGATTCTGAAGTCACACTTGACTTCCCCTCGTAGCGGGGATGTGGCACAGACATTTGCAGGTCCCTGACACATAGCTCCCTACCCACACAGTTCATCCCACCCAGAAGCAACAGGGAGACAACAGGAACACGCGTGGCATGTTAATATGGGTGAATGTGTGTGAGGCTCACATTGCCCACTGTTTCTAGTCCTGACAAGTCTGAGCCAACGGAAAGGCTGAAAGGCTGGGTCAGGTCTTGAATTGATGGCAAAGGCTGTGTTTCCAGTCAAAGACTAGGAACCATGCATTGGAGAAGAAAGGCGATAGAAGACAAGCCTTTCAGGATTCTATATTGGCGTATGAAAAGGGTGACTGAGGGGTGTCTACTTCCAGGTGGCCCAGGTGCCAGGCTGCAGGGGGGTGTCTGAGAGATTGTCACAAGATGGCAGCGGGGGTGAACGTGGCTGCAGCTGTGATTTGGCTAGCGCAGGTTGCAGCTCTCCGCAAGAGAAGATGTCCATTGGTATGATACACAAAATTACAAATTTATATATAAATATACAAATAAAAATATAGAAATACAAAGTTAGTATATGTAGATATAGATACACACACACACACACACACACACACAGTTCAATAAAAGGAAATGTTCACTGTCTGTGTTTCTTCTCTGGCCATTATTATTACTAATTTCATGTCATAACAAATACTGAAAATGTTGTCATGGGGCTCAAATGACCTTGGTATGCCACTGGGACTCCAGATAGATTACAGGAGCAGACACTGACCTGTCATATTCTGAGGTCCAACTGAACCCTGGGTCTGACTCTGCCCTCTCCTGAGGAGTGCAGACTCTGACTTGGAGCCAAGCGCTCCATTACAACTCTGCAATTTTCTGCTGTATTTGATGAGCAGGTTCTGGACAGCATGAGTACTTTAGGTGGTGAGGGTGATGACTCATTGGAAAATCTGGCTCAATAATTGCTGTTTCTAAGAGTTTTGGTTTGGGACTTCTACTCTGATGGGCTCCTGGTTGTTGCTTTCAGGTTCAGTACCTAGGCCCAGATTCAGCACCTCCTCAGCCTGCACCACACAGTGACATAGCTAAGGGGGGCAGGGGTACATTGCCCCAGGTACCACACCTTGAGGGGGTGCCAACTTGCACCCCAAGGGTGGATCCCGAGGCACCTGGGTGGTGGTATCAGACCATTCCCGGATTCCCCCAGAGGGGTGTTCTGGGAATCGGCCCCCCCCCGGAAGTATGTTAAAACTTTTTGTGTCCATGGGTGCCAGATTCCTTAGCTATGCCACTGGTACCATAGGCCCTTCTTAACTGATTATCCTCAGTATTTCATTATGCTGTATGCATGATGGGGGACACACAAGCCAGAGACCCATTGAAGCATACATAAGTACACGCACACATGCATGCACACATGCACAAGGGCCTTGAGTGAACAGGCGAGTGTCCCAGTAAATACAATGTTTTGCCACCATTGCCACTTCTGTATCACAAGTCTTTGAAGGAGAACCTATTAAATAAACGGTACTCTGTTGAAGAGTGAACCATAATATTTCCTCCTTTCCTTCCTAATAGAGTGTTGAACTTCACTTAACTGCAGAAAGTGTGATTCAAGATCATTGTCAATAGACTTATTATCATGATTTATATACTGTACATGTATTTATGCAAAAGCAGATGGAGTTTATGCAGTAAGAAACCTGAGATAGCAGCAGGGTGTGGATACCCTTGGGTTTCCTACATGTGTAAGCAGCGATGGTTGACAACAGAGGAACAGCCTGGAATCATTGAAATTGATATGTCTGTTCAGGGGAACAAGGCCTAAGAGGGATTTGTTTAGTAGTTGAAGTCATCTTGGGTTGGCATTATCTCTGTTGACTCATAGGCCTGCTACTGTTCTCCTTGCAAAGGAGCCTTTCCAACCAGCCAAGTCGGAAAAATGCAGATTGGTTGAGCTGCCTCTTTTCAAGGGTACGATAATGTCAGTGAGTCCTCAGATTGTGTGGAGTGTGTCATTAGATTGCCACCAATGAAACTACTTTGGAAATTCATAGCATGGCACATTAACATTTATTTCTGCAATCATGAAAGCTGAGTTCTTGGAAAAATTCAGATGTATGGGATTCAAGTTTTAACCTACACTGGGTTTTTGCTTTACACCAGGGTTACACAATGAAAAACTATTTAGGGTGCAATCCTAACCAATTTTCAAGCACTGGCATAGCTGTGCCAGGGGCGTATGTGCTGCATCCTGCAGTTGCGGAGCAGTCATGGAGGCCTTCTCAAGGTAAGGCAATGTTTGTTCCCTCACCTCTGTCCATCATCTCACAGTTGCATTGTCCTTGGTTGGTTAGGATCACGTCTTTAATCTCATTGTCAGGACCTACCTGAAACCATGAGTGGCTGTACCTGAACTTAGACTAGGAGAGTGTGGAGAAGTTGGGTTGAAGCAGGGACCTGCAGTTTGCGTACTGTGTGCAACAGATGCTCTTCTGTTGACCAGGCCAGAGCAGAAGGCCAAGCTCTGTGTGCTTATTCATGACCCCAGAAATCTAGGGTCTCCATATTGCCTATCAACCTTATGAGCTGAATTTTTAGTTGCCAAGGATCAGTGAATGAATTTAGGATATTTTGGGAGTGCTGAATTCAAATATGGCATTGGTTTTGCATGATTGGCTCTAGATTTGGGGGTACAGCTTAGCCACCTTATAAGCGGATTCAAGCAGCTTCCTCCTGAGGAAGCCAGCACCACGGCTTCCTCACGAAGTAGCTGCTTGAATCAGCATATAAGGTGGCTTTGCTCTACCCCCCAAACTAGAGCCAATTTGGCAAAACCAATGCCATTTTTGGATTCAGCACCCCAAACATCCCCAATAATAGGTCTAATTTTTAAGACAGCAAAATGTGTGTAGGTCTTGCATATTCCTTAACAAAGACAGGAAGCTGCTGCATTAGACGCAGCAGTGGTGCAGGGCCGGCTGGCACCTGGGGCAGAGATGTGATGACACTGCAACATCACCCCCTTGCACCATTGCACCACCCACCTGCCTATGCATCACTTGTCCCCTGTTCCATCTTCTATTCAGTGGTTAAAGGTATAGGCACTGTGTCCTCCATTGCATCTGGTCACTGCGTAATATGACGGTTTTTATTGTGCAGGAATTTTATTTTATTTAAGTGGAGAAATATTCAGTTTAGTGAGCCCCCACTTGTACTGTGAAGTGGTTCGGGCCAGACAGAAATTTACACCCCCTGTGACAAGGAGGCCTGGAACACAAGTCTAAATATGAAGACCGCATGCTAAGCCCTGCTGTTTTGTCCCTTTCACTCCTCCTTCTGACACAATAACTAATCTAGCAATTGAAACATTAGCTCCCATTTTCTCTGCAGAACTGCATGATGGGCCATGCCCACCCTGTTGAGAAGGTCACTTTTAATTTAGTTTTTTAAGAGCTGACTTTCAAAGCCTAACAACGTGTCACAGTTAATGGCATGCTCTTGTCTTAACATCCTTTCTTGCTGTAATGTGCAAAGAGAGAGAGATTTTTGCTGAGATCAGATGGGACTGGCAATAATAGCAAATAAAAATCCAAATTAAGGGAAAAGAGTGAGTAAATAAATTTTTAATCATATATAATTTAATACTTATGTTAAGGGAAAGGAATATTAAAAGTCATTTTATATAGAGTGAATGTAGATTGGAGCTGATCTTTAAAAAGTTGTGCCGCTCTGAGTGATATGATAATCATGAGCTTTACCCACCCAGTTGTACACGCAGATTGAAATTTATATACGCAATAACCAGCAAAGAATCATAAAGGATCATACCAGAGGAATCTGTCTCACTCCATTTTTTCCTGTCACTCCCATAGCGATTTTAATATTTTTCCTAAGTCTCACTCTCTTTCCAGAGACTAATGCTGTTTTCAAATACAGTTGGCTTGACAATAAGAGCTAAATGCCATCTGCTTCTTGGCACAGCAGAATGCCGCCTAGGTACTCCGGCAGAGAAAATGACTTATGAAAGCAGCCCATTCGTTCATCCTCTTCCTCCAATGAGGTGAGTGGAGGCTGGTGCTTCTTCTCCTCTTTCTTCTCAGAGGACACCGGTGAACAGGCAATGACAGCAAGGAGGAGAACATCAGGGGACTCCAGCAGTTGGCATTGGATTCCCTGTCAAGGTCTTGATAGGTCCCTCTCTAAGCTGATCCCTGGTAAAGCCATTTCACGCATCATATGGCATCAAACCAGGTCTTATCACTCAAGAAGTGTTATGCCCAGACTACAGACAGAAACCCATGGGGTACTGCTGCCCTCACACCCGCATACCCCATAAGTAAAAAAGTAAAGGTTTCCCCTGCATAGTCATGTCCGATTCTAGGGGGCAGTGCTCATCTCTGTTTCCAAGCCAAGGAAGCCAGTGTTGTCTGAAGACATCTTCCGTGGTCATGTGGCCAGCATGACAAAACACATAAGCACACAGAATGCTGTTACCTTCCCACTGAAGTGTTATCTATATCTATGTGCATTTAACTTGCTTTCAGACTGCTAGGCTGGCAGGAGCTGAGGTAAGTAACAGGAGCTCACCCTGTTCCACAGCACCGGGGTCTCAAACTCCTGGGCTATTGACCTTCCAGCCAACATTCCAGAGTCTTTAACCACTCAGCCACAGCACCTCAGTTACCCTCCATAAGTAGCAGCCACCAAGGAGAAGTAGAGAAACACTAACATGATATAACATATTACAGGTATCATCTTTTTATTAACCTACACATTACTGGGAAGACACAGCAGACTGGCAACAAACATGCATCACTCCATAATGTGCATTTTGGGACCTAAACTGCTGCGTTTTTGTCAGAGTACACTGTCAACTAGAGTTTAAATTCAACTAAAGCTGCAATCCTAACCACACTTTCCTGAAAGTAAGCCCCATTGAACAAAATAGGACTTACTTCTGAGTAGACCTGGTTAGGATTGTGTCCTTGCTGATGCACTCTGAGAACCTGAGTCTATTTTATTTGATAAATCCTGGAGACCCTCGAAGTGCCACAAGACTGGAAATGGGTTAATGTTGTCCCAGTCTTCTAAAAGGTGAAAAGGGGGTCTCAGGAAACCAAAGTCTGGTCAGTCTACGCCTGATACCAGGGAAGATATTAGAAGATATTATAAAGCAATCAATCTGTCGGCATCTTGATAGCAATGCCATTGTTACCCTGCACATACCCAATCTTGTCTGATCTCAGAAGCTAAGCAGGGTCAGGTCTGGTTAGTACTTAGATGGGAGACCGCTTGGGAATACCGGGTGCTGTAGGCTTATACCATAGTCTTTCGAGACTGAAGGTTGCCAACCATATTAATTAAAACCAGCATGGATTTGTCAAAAATAAATCCTGCCAGAATAATCATATTTTCTTTTAAATTATTCTTATTTAAAATAAGTAAATAAGTAACTTATTACTAGTAACTTAATAACTAGTAAGGTTACTAGTCTAGTGGTTTGTGGGAATAGTATGTATGTTGTTTATCTTGATTTTAGCAAAGTGTTTGACAAAGGGCACAATCCTTTCTAGCACTGGCATAGCTGTGCCAGTGGGGCATGTGCTGCATCCTGCAGCTGGGGGCAGTCAAGGAGGCCTCCTCAAGGTAAGGCAATGTTTGTTCCCTTACCTGGGAGTTGCATTGCCCTTATGTCAGTGCTGGAAAGTTGGTTAGGATTGCAGCCAAAGTTCCTCATTGTATTTTACTTAGCAAACTGGTCAAATATGGGTTAGATCAGGGATGCCAAACATAAGGCCCGTGGGCCAGATGCAGCCCATGGAAGCTCTTTATCTGGCCTGCATGATAATTGGGCTCCCCCAGCACCACCATCAGCTGCTCTCAGCTGCTGAGCAGCAAAGTGCTGAAAGGGCAGTCTGAGTGAGGCTGTCCCATATCATGAAAATATGATCAAGATTTGCATATTTTCTCTTCTGTCATTTGCAGCCAATGAGTTATTAAGTGAGAAAAAGTGCTTATTTCAGGTCATCACCTGCTGAATGACATCACTTCCAGCCCTCAGCATGTGCCATGAATGCTATTCAGTTCACTGTATGAAATGAGTTTGACACCCCTGGGCTAGAGGGTAATGCCATCAGGTGAATTCAAGTGGGTAGAAAACCATACCCAAAGTGTGCTTATTGATGGTGCTTATTGATGCTTACTGATCAAAGTGGAGGGAGGCTTTGAGTGAGGTTGCATTGGACTCTGCCCTGGGCTAGGTGGTCCTCTACATGTTCATCCTTGACTTATAGGTCAATCCTATCCGCCTTCTCCACTGGAACTAGTGGTTTCTGCCTTACAGCAGTCGTAAAACACACTTCAGCAGTGAACAATGCTGCTGGAATACCGATGGACAGGCTGAAATGGCCCTGTGCGTGGCAGCAGGTCAAAAGGCCCTCTGGTAAGTCAGCGGGTGAGACAGAATGGAGAGAAACACAGGTAGGGCAGGGCAAGGCAGGGCAGGGCAGGGCAGGGCAGGAGGTGTGATGGAGGTGGGAGAGAGTGGCACACGGTGTAAGCAACTTATACCAGAGACTATCCCCTCCAATAGCAGCTGCCACACCCCTGTTGTCTCCGTGGATTTGTGCCAGCTAAACAGCATGGCCTTCTTAGTGTGGCTGCATCAACAGGAGGGGGGGGGGGATTGGGCTGTTAATGAAAAGAAAAAGAGAATCCATATAAACTTTGCAATAGATACAAAGCTGAGAGGATTTGCCAGCAGAACACAGAAATAAAACAGAATAGAAAACTGGGCTGGCACTAGCAAAATAAAATTTGGTAGAGACAAATGCAAAGTTTTGCGTTTAGGCAACACACAAGAAAAAAAATGCAGTGCTCAGGTATAGGATAAAGTATATGTGGCTTGGCAGAAGTACATGTGAAAAGGACATTGGGATTGTCATTGATCACAAACATGAACATGAGTCAGCAGTGTGATACAGCTGCAAAAATGATTAATGTGATTTCAGGCTGCATTAACAGAACCATAGTTTCCAAGTTACAAGAAGTAACGGCTCCACTTTATTTCACATGAGTCGGAATTTATCTGGAGTACTGTGTCCAGTTCTGGGTGCCAAACTTTAAAAGGGATGTTGTCAAATGAGACTAGAGCCTCACAGAAAGGCGACAAAGATGGTCAGGGGCCTGGTAAATATGTTGAGGGAAGGTTGAAGGAAATGTATGTTTAGCCTGGAAACCAGATAACTGAGGGGAGACATGATAGCAGTTTTCAAATACCTGAAGGTCTGCCACAGAGATGAGGGCAAAGAGTTGCTCTCTGATGTCCCGGACGGCAGGACTAGATCCAATGGCCTTAAATTACAGGAGGGTAGATTAGGAGAAACTTTTATTGGCAACAACAGTTCACAACGGAACCAATTATCTAAGTGGGGCAGATGAATTCCTCTTCGCTAGAGGTCTTCAAGCAGAGACTGGAGAGCCTTCTGGTGGGGATGCTGTAGCTCCAGATTCCCTGCACTGAGTAGGAGTTGGACTAGATTGCCTACAAGGACCCCATCCATTCAATAATTCAATTTAACACAGTGGAAAGTACTTAAACTTCTTGATTTCAATGGGCTTAAATCAGGTCTACAACTTGTGACAGACTAACAGCCCAACCCTGTGGTGACTTTATGTTGATAGATTTCAAGATGGGGTAGGAGGAGGGAAGCCTTGTATTGGCAGCAGCAGGCCACCAAACCCAAGCCAGAGCAGGTAGATTGGCAGTGGATGTGATTTGGGAGAGGATTGCGCATGGTTTGGGGTCTGGAACCAGTCTGGTCCACGGCAGTTCATGGCCAAGAGGGGGAAGCTCTCAGTAGGAGTGGCCTATACCCTATCCTCATCTGGAGGGTTGTGTGCACCAGGGGCACGTGGGGGAGGCCTTGTAGACCTGATCCGCCAACAATTGAATCTGTGGATACAGGAGCAGTGGATCTTGGTGGCCCCTGTATTTTGCAAACCTAGCCAAGCACCTTTGGTTAAAACATGTTTCATTGTAATCTTATTTAAAAAAATGAGATTCATTAAAAAAATAACTTCGGTGTTCCCTGATCAGATAGAAAACCAGATACTTTTTCTCTTTTTGAATGCTCTAGCAGACTATGAAACTGGACAGCAGTTCAGTTTAATGACAGGAGCCTTCTTTACCACCACAATACATGCATTTATGCACACGTCTTGCCCTTACATTCTGATCGTTCCTATTACCGTACTTTTTTGCATGTGCTGTTAGCAAAAGAGAAAGTGTTTCCTTATGGTCATCTCTGAAAAGTATGAAAAATTAACACAGTTCCTGAAAAAGAATGAACAGAATTTCAGGAACACGGATCCATCATGTTTGATTCTGTTCATTACAACTAGAAGCCACATCAGAGAGATCAGTGCTTCCCATGCTTTTAAGCACCAGGAACCACTTTTTATATGACACTCTATTGGGACCCACCTAGCTTTACAGGACTAAAAAAAGTTTCACTTTACCAGCTGTTCAAGCCTCTATTTTTATCCTTTTTACTATTTTACTTGTTTATTTACTTTTACTATTTTACCTTTACTTGACTAGTTTGCTAAGTCACTTGGAGAGGCAGGAGGAGGTAGCGAGAGGGTGGAATGGGGGCAGGGGATGGGCAGATTTGGTCCTGGAAGGGGGCAGGATTGGTGGCACCAGTGCCACTGATATCCTTCCCAGGCCAAATCCTATGGGGCACATCTACATGGAACTGCAGCAGCAAAATAGCTGCTGTAAGTCTTAGTAGGCCCCTTTGTGCTGTGAAGGCTTACCACTGGGTAAGACAACAATTGTTGCCTTACCTAGAGGAGGCCCCTGCAATCAGCCTCTCCCCACCATAGGATGCAGTCGTGGCCATTTTGGTGCCACTGCATCGACAGGAAGTGGAAAGAATAGGATTTGGCCCTAATATAGCAACTTGGCTGTTTACAATTTTATTTTATTAAAAGGCAATTTCATACGTACAGCTATATATATTTTTCATTATACTGCTGAAAAAAACAGGAGTATAATTTAAGGGAATTTTTGGTGAGAATGGTTCAGTATTTGGAGTGCAAAAGAACTAAACCACCAACATGATCAACAGCCACTTCATAAAGCAAAGGGATTTGTGCCTTTGATGTGCACAGCTAGCTCTGCAAGCTCCTGGTGTAGAAACTGCAAGTCACAAGTGATGTAGATGCTCCCGAGGAATGATCCCATGTGGTCTTAAATACAAGGGGCTTGATTCTCTATCCTTTTAAAAGGGGGTTTCTTCTGACAGCAAAGCAGAGAGTAGAGGAAATTGGCCCCTATATTTTGTAAGAGACAGAAGCACCATCTCTACAGTGAGTCTTCTCTAAGATCTCAATATGCTTTCTGACATCTAACGAATCCGCTCAATGGCACACTTGCCAGATTCACAGGCCTGCTTTCTAAGAGGAAATAATTTCTTCAAGGTTAGGCAGGGCTTCCGTGAGAGAAAGGCATTTTTCATGGCCCCTTGGACTATCTGCTAGCTAGAACATGCCCCGAAATGCTATATGTTGACATCTCCTTCTGTCTGGCCATCATAATAAAACATGATAGATCTGAACCCAGGTTGCAAGCACTGAAACACACCATGGATTCAAAGTAAACAACTCTGATGGCACTTGTTTCAGGTTTGTTATTTTTTTTTTCCCTTTCCCCCCAGTGGGGAATTTCCACTTGTTCTCACACATTTCTCAATAAATCTTCATTATTGCTTTCTTTTTTTCCTTCTTGGGCATTCTTTTTTCTTGGAGGCTACTTCATGAGTCAATGACAAATTTCCCTTGTATGTTCCTACAGTCATACATTCCATTGACACAGGAACCCGGCTGCATTACCTGGAGAGCAGGAACATACTGATGAGATGATTCAGCCAATCAGAGATGATGATATTGTATTACCGGTTTCATAATGTAAATGAAAAAAGATGGCCTTCCTTTGATGAAAGCTGTAAAGTAGCTATTGTGCTTGTTGGGTATTGCAAAGCCCATATGTATTATTTATGCAATCTTCCTTTTGGGTAAAAAAAAAAAAGAAGGGGGAGGGAAAGAATGGGAAAAAAACCCTGAAAGAGATTATTTCATTTTATAGTCAAAGCTCTTGTTTCAGGGGTGAGAATGGACAAAGCAGATTGTGAAGACACATATGCAAAACATGAGGATTGTTTTTCTGAGAACTGCTTGTGATGTGGGACACACACACACACACACACACACACAAAAGCCCTCCCCCACGACTTTGTTAATGATGTTACTAAGTATTTGAATACCCGGTATGTCTTGAACTGCCTCATTGCCTCACCCAAATATCCTCTTCCAAATATCAGGATCTTCTCCTCCATTCAATCAATTCAATCCATAATGGAGGGCATCTTGTAGTATAGAATTTCAGTGGGACTGTGGGCAGTTGGGGCATACAGTGGAAAGCATCTCAGAGAGTTATATCATCACTTAGATTTGACATAGCTCAGTTGCACAGCACATGCTTTATGTTCAGAAGGTTCCTGGTTCAGTCCCAGACACAGCAAGTCTGGGAATGATCTCAGCCCAACAACCTGGATTGCTGAGTGGTCAGAACAGGCTGCCTGGTCCCTATATTGAGCCATTTTAAAAAGCAGCTCAATATGTTCAGTCTGCCACATTCCCATCCATTTATAGGAATTAGGGAAGACCACCAATTGTACTAATAGCCAAGTTACTCCACAGCTTGTGAGAAATCTGGATGGGATGTCTCTCTCTCTCTCTCTCTCTCTCTCTCTCTCTCTCTCTCTCTGTGTGTGTGTGTGTGTGTGTGCAATGATCCAGGAGTTCAAGACTCCAGGTTGGAGGAGAACCCCTTTAAGATCTCCCCACTTTCCCAGCAGAGTGTGGGACTGAGAGGAGTTTCTTGGCCTGGTGCTATTTAAGGCCTCTTTTTTTGTCAGAGCAAATCTTTGACTTGGAGCACTCCAGTGTTCTGCAGTCTGCCTTGCCTTGTGGGTATCAGCTTGGGGGACAAATGAGGACAGTGTGTCTTGAATTGGGACATCCAGTTCCTGTATTACCAGCACCATTTCTACTGCAAGCCTGGTAGACTGAACTCAAGCACATTATCCAATCTATAGTGCCAGTCTGCCAGGGCCAAGGGCCAATCCAGCCCATCGGGCCTAATAAAGCCCTAGACTCAGAACAATCTGTCTCTGGTGTGAGGACATTGTCCTGCTGTCTCTTCCTGCTCTCTTCCCCCAAATGCTTTCTTGACCCCAACCTCCTTCTGGCGTGTCTTGGACCCTTCCTGGTTTGAATATGAACTTGTCTTTGGTCACTCTGACTTTTGGGTTCCTCTGATGTGTGGTTGATGCTTTTAGAGGGGTGATATTTACCTCCCCTATGCATGTACTGTAGAACTTAGGAGTCAGAAGAACCTATCCAAAACCTATATGCTGGTGTTCTGTCAATGCATCACTGAAATTCTGATGTAGGTTTGGCATATCTCCAAAATAATTGCATGATATAATGCCTCCTTGTCACCTCTCTGCTGCTGTGACATTGCACGTTCTGATAGCACCCTTCTTAAATTTCACTATCTGGCTAAACCTAGTTCTTGGAAATGTGTTCATGTGCAGCAGCTTAATGCTACATGGTGTAATGAAGCTGTGTGATGTGGGCGGGATATCTGCTTAAGAGCATGACAACCAGGGCCGGCCCATCCATGAGGTAAACTGAAGCGACTGCCTCAGGCAGCAGATGGGAGGGAAGGCTCCCATCTCTGTCTACCTACTCTCCTCAACTGTTCGCCTTCTACTTCCTGGATTGGAAAAGGAAGAGAGGAAGAGGAAATGTGGAGGGGAGGAGAGTGTTGAGGTAGAACATTGGAGAGTGGGAGGAGCAGAGGCTGACATCCTTGGGAAGGGGAGGCTGCACTTGGGATGCTGCATCAGGAGGTATTGGGCCAGCTGTTATGGTAACCACTACCTAAGAAGAAGGCATCAAGTACTGGGAATTGCCACACAGCCAGGCTAAACAATGCTGAACTAGTGAATCCATGATCTGAGTCAGGATAAAGAACCTTCATCTATTTTCAGAGTAAACTCTCTCTCTCTCTCTCTCTCTCTCTCTCTCTCTCTCTCTCTCTCCTTTTGTCCTCACAACAACCCTGTGAAGTGTGGCTAAGAGATAGTGACTGGCCCAAGGTCATCCAGGAAGCTTCATGACTGAGCAAGGAATTGGATCTGGATCTTCCAGAGTCCAGCTCTCAGACCATTACCCCATCCAGTTTCCTTCTTTCTTAGCATCTTTTTCCTGCCTTGCCTCTCTCTTGATCAGAGCAACTCACCCAATGACAGCCAGAAACTTACAGGGTCAGACCTCTTCATCCACAGAGAAGCATTTTCTGACCGAGGAACTCCTGTGTGACTGCCAAGTAGCTGAACCAATTAATAGCTACCAGGAACATCCTGAAAACCACAAGATTCCTTTGTACACTATAATAAAGATCTCAATAGATTTTAAAACCATCATATCAAGCATTAACATCTCAGAGTCAGTGCTTTACTTGCCATGTTCTTAATCTTCCTCCTGCACCCCAACGAAGCCACAATTATAAATGCTTCTGCAACCAAGTTTAAGCCAGTTGAATTTGCTTGAGAATTGTCACTCCCCAGCTCCAGCAGCATATTGTCAACAGGAATCTATTTACACAGTGTCAGCAATCCTTGTATCCTGTGATACAAGGACATCTGCAAGAGGGATCTGAAGGCCTTAGGAGTGGACCTCAACAGGTGGGAAAACCCTGGCCTCTGAGTGGCCTGCTTGGAGGCAGGCTGTGCAGCATGGCCTTTCCCAGTTTGAAGAGACACTTTGCCAACAGACTGAGGCAAAGAGGCAAAGAAGGAAGGCCCATAGCCAGGGAGACAGACCAGGGACAGACTGCACTTGCTCCCAGTGTGGAAGGGATTGTCACTCCTGAATTGGCCTTTTCAGCCACACTAGACGCTGTTCCAGAACCACCTTTCAGAGCGCGACACCATAGTCTTTCGAGACTGAAGGTTGCCAACAGAACAGTGTCAGCCACAAAGGAATTTGGAGGACTTACAAATGAGAGCTTCCATTTGCATTCTAATCAAATTGCCAATCAATTAGACAATTGCTTTCTACTTTTGTTGGGCTAATTCACAGAAGGTGGGTAAGGAGAGAGACTGTCCTTGAGACACATCCAGAGGTTTAGGAAGAGACCAAACTCGAGGTGGTCGAGCATGCCATTCCTTCTGGGTGGGCTTACCAACTGAGCAAAACCCAGTTGATACCCTTATCAATGGGAACATTGTGGTTCTTCACAGAACTGTCTCCTGCCAAGGCAGGTATCTCTCACTATGGAAAAGGAATCAGGTTAAGGTGAATTCTGATGCATGTTAGTGAGACCGGGAGGTGGCACAGTCCTTGTGTGAGGACTCAATCACCTCAGTTTACATTTTTTGAAAGCACCACCATGTGACACATTCTTGATGGGAATTCTTTTCAACTGCCGTCATAGTAACTGGGGGCACGGACTTCATTACTGCAGGAGTTGGCTATGGTTTCTGTCCTAGACCAAAATAGGGGTGATATTAATTGTGTCATTCTCCAGTTTATTTTTACTTTAACACAGCAGGGGTGGATCCAGACTGAGACCATGGTATGGAATCCTCACCAAAGCCTCACCAAGCCTCACCAATGGAAGCCTCACCAAAGGCTACTGAAAAAAACTCCACAGTCAGGGAATTAGAGGGCAGGTCCTCTCATGAACTGAGAACTGGTTGAAGACCAGGAAACAGAGAGTGGGTGTCAATGGGCAATTTTCACAATGGAGAGAGGTGAAAAGCGGTGTGCCCCAAGGATCTCTCCTGGGACCGGTGCTCTTCAACCTCTTCATAAATGACCTGGAGACAGGTTGAGCAGTGAGGTGGCTACGTTTGCAGAGGACAGTAAACTTTTCAGAGTAGTGAAGACCAGAAGCGATTATGAGGAGCGCCAGAAAGATCTCTCCAAACTGGCAGAATGGGCAGCAAAATGGCAGATGTGTTTCAATGTAAGTAAGTGTAAAGTCATGCACATTGGGGCAAAAAAAATCAAAACTTCACATATAGGCTAATGGGTTCTGAGCTGTCTGTGACAGATCAGGATATTGGGGTGGTGGTAGACAGCTCAATGAAAGTGTCAACCCAATGTATGGCGGCAGTAAAGAAGGCCAATTCTATGCTTGGGATAATTAGAAAAGGTATTGAGAACAAAACGGCTAATGTTATAATACCATTGTACAAATTGATGGTAAGGCCACACCTGGAGTATTGTGTCCAGTTATGGTCACCACATCTCAAAAAGGATATAGTGGAAATGGAAAAGGTGTGAAAGAGAGCGACTAAGATGATTACTAGGCTGGGGCACTTTCCTTATGATGAAAGGCTACGGTGTTTGGGCCTCTTCTGCCTAGAAAAGAGGCGCCTGAGGGGGGACATGATTGTGACATACAAAAGTATGCACGGGAAGGATAGAGTGGATAGAGAGATGCTCTTTACACTCTCACATAACACCAGAACCAGGGGACATCCACTAAAATTGAGTGCTGGGAGGGTTAGGACAGTCAAAAGAAAATATTCTTTTACTTAGCGTTTGGTTGGTCTGTGGAAATCCTTGCCACAGGATGTGGTGATGGCATCTGGCCTGGACACCTTTAAAAGGGGATTGGACAAGTTTCTGGAGGAAAAATCCATTACGGGTTACAAGCCATGATGTGTATGTGCAACCTCCTGATTTTAGAAATGGGCTATATCAGAATGCCAGGTGCAAGGGAGGGCACCAGGATGAGGTCTCTTGTTATCTGGTGTGCTTCCTGGGGCATTTGGTGCACTGCTGTGAGATACAGGAAGCTGGACTAGATGGGCCTATGGCCTGATCCAGTGGGGCTGTTCTTATGTTCTTAGGGCAATCCTCATACTATGCCTGGTATCCTCCAGAAGTGGGGGTGGGTGTGAACTGAAAACACAAGATGTAATGCACTGCAGAATCTGCAAGACAAAAGTGTGTGCCATTAAGCGCCACTGATCCCCGCTTTGCATATAGAACATCATCATCCCGCATCAGCCACATTCCTAAGTGATTTTTCTGCAATCAGAATTTCATTCATTACCCAATTTTCATGCAGCTCCCCTGGCATTTGAAATATGTTTTAAGGTAGGCTCCCCATAGGCTCGCCTCCCCCCCCCTTCCTGCAATAACTGATCTGCAGTGTCCAAAGACAGATCTAAATATCTTTGGTGCAAATTACTTTAGGCCGGCTGAGCAGGAGTCCCTGTCATCTTCATCACTTTTCACACCTACACAACTGATAACAGATTAATATCTGGGCCTCAAATATTTCATCAGCGTCTCTGGCAAAGGCTCCTTGCATTATTTTATCTGAGGAAACCATCAAAGAGGCTGGGGATGGCAAGGAGAGAATCTATGAAGGGAATGGGGGAATATATATATATATATATATATATATAGAGAGAGAGAGAGAGAGAGAGAGAGAGAGAGAGAGAGAGAGAGAGAGCTCTGAACATGAAAAAGAGAAAGAAAGAAAGAAAGAAAGAAAGAAAGAAAGAAAGAAAGAAAGAAAGAAAGAAAAATGTTGTTTCTTTTTTTTTTGAAAAAAGCTTTTCCTTTGGTATTAGACGAAAAGCAACAAGGCTGGTCATGGCAAAGTTCTCGCCTCCGATTATGTATCCACTTTTATTCAATCATTGTATCGCTCCATGGCTGACACTTGGTCAATAGTGCAATCTACCACTGATCAGAATAAAACAGGCATCCCAGAGCACCTTGGAATTTCATTAGTTTCAGTTTGGTGCAGTCTCTATACATAGATGTTGATTTGCAAGCCTAGTGCTGAAGCTCGGTTCCATGCCTTTTGGAACAAAGAGTCAAGGACCCTGAATGTTACTTTAAACAATGTTTTTTTCCCCTTCTCTACCTGGAATAAAATGTATATGGTTCACATCTCCCTATTCGCCCCTTTTATATGAAGAGGTCCAGACCTTGGCCTTGACTCTTTTCAAAGAATCTAAAAGCACTTGGATGGATGCGGATGAAAAAAGCTCTCCGAGTGTTTCACATGTCATGTTAAAACCTGCTCCCTATTAGTATAAATGGTGTTAATACGTGGCCCTTCGATTTTACTGTTTAACGAGTTTTTAAAGTACAGGTATATTTTTATCTCATTTTTCTTCCCTGGTGATGTTCAACGGAACAGACCTCAGTGGGTTCCCATCCCACTGAAGGGAGTGGGTTCCCATTCAGGCAGCAAGGGCAGTGCAGTAAGTATTGCAGGCGCCTCAATGCGCCATGCCAATGGCCCCTCCCGCTCAACAGCAACATGTTGCCTTTGCTGCCCAGAATGGCTCTGACTGCAAGTGAGGGGGGCCACTTACATGGTGCATTGTGTAACCTGCAATGCTTACTGTCAGAGGAGTAACAAGGGCAGAGCCTGAGATATGAGCCTCCATAATTTTAAAGGAGTCAGACATCAGCACGATCTCATCAATTGATGATTCTGACATTATTAATGTCTGTGTCTAAGTTTTGCCCTTTCCACATCTTGCCCCACCCCCTTTTTCTTATTTCAGTAGGAAAAGTAAGACAAGGGATTGTGGGACAAGGAGTTACTGCAGCTTCAAAGAATTTCCATTTAGAGCTGTTATGCCTTCCTATCCTTTGTTTCCTTGTATGTGTAAAGCATTTCTGAAGAACTTGAAAGGAGCTTGAACCAGCACTTCAGCAGACCATAAAATACAGGCTCAAGCTTAAATTCTCCCACCCTGGACATCCCATGCAGATTACACATGCATAATGGCTCAATCTTATCTGGTGATGGGACATAGCATGCAGGGCTGCCGGTTCACCATCCACTGTATCCTATGCACTATCCATAGGATTGGGCTACAAGATAATCACATTGGTAGCTGTAGGGTTCCACTTCACCAATTAAGCTACCATTGAAAAATAATGCAAGGAAGGAGACTATTACAATTGACCTCCTGCCCCATTCCTTTCTGGGTCTTGTCACCCACCCTCCTCCTCCATGTGTGATGGGGTAACATAAATGTTTTGTTTGCTTTAGTAAGCAAGAAAGTGAGCAATGGGACCTGGAAAGGAACAGGAAAGGGGCACAGGGCATGTAGCCTCTTTTACTGCATTTGTACCATCCAAGGGACAGACAAATTGTCCGGATTTTCAAGATGGCCAAGGTACTTCTAGAATGGTAGGACAAAATACATGCAACCAGTTTCTGGAAATCAGGCACACAGTCTGTACATTGATTGCATGCATGTGGCTTAAAGTCCAACATGGTCTTTGAATTAGACCTAATTCTTAACAGACCTTGCAGAATGGTTACAACCACAAAGCTGGTCCCCTGCAATTAACGCCCACAATGTATCAGCACCTGAATGTTTTCATCACTTGGGTTGCCAGACCATGCCAATGACAGGGCCAAAGGACACTCATATGACGAGTGTCGGAGTGCTTCAGATTATTCAAGTGTTCCAAATATTCACACATCACCACTGAAGTGTGGGTGGGGAAGTCTGCCATAGGGGATGTCTACCATTTGGCTTTGCAGTGACGAACCACATTGGAAAAGTAATTTCTGAATTAGTCTTCAGTCTCTTGGCAGTTTAAATAAATTGCCAAACAAGATTCCCCTGAGCTTCTATAGGAATTTTCCTTTTCCTCAACTGTTCTGTTACTGCAGCAGCTCTAGGATTTAGAGACTAGATTTTTGGAGATGTATAGGAGCCTTCTTGAACATTGCTTCCATTTAACTCCATTGGATAGATTTCAGAAACAAAAGATGTTGGCGGTGACTGAGAACTTCAGAAAATCCTACTGTGGGAATAAAAAAATGATAAATGTCAGGTATTTACCTTCTCTTTTGATTTAGGGAATTGATTCCACACTGGGGGTTCTGTAATCCTTCCGCATTAGCTCAGTATTGCTTTTAAATGTGGTAGTAAAGACACACATATAAGACACATAGATTATACTGGATATAGTGCACATGAGTCATTGGTGTGATGCTGGGAAATTATAGGCCAGTGCAGTTTGGGGCTCCTTCCAAACAGTACTCATTTGGAACACTGTTTCTAGTTCTGGAACCACAGTAAAGCTGGCAACTTAAAAAAAAAAAAAAGATTCATAGGAGAGCTGTGAAAATGTTTCCCTAGAACAGGAATGGCCAACTGTTGAAAGCTAATTGGCAGAATGGGGAGAGTGTTGGGCTTGAGGTCAAACTGCACGTTATGGTAAGCTGGTCATTTGTGCTGCTGGGTTTAATTTTTCAAAATCTTGGCTTGGATTGGGATTGCAGTAGGGGGATAGGGGGGCTTTACCCCATGCCATAGTGCTGATCCAGATCTACTTCCTCTGCAGCCACTGTTTGTCAGAGTTTAAAAGCATCCATTTGTTGGCATAGCTTGGATTAAAAGCTCCAGGTATATCCATGAAACTTGGTGGTTGTGGACAAGTCTCAGAAGTTTATCTGAGTCAATCAGTCAGGCTTATCCTGTACTAGTGTCTCCAGTGTGAAGCGGGCTGTCACAACTTGCTGTGACGTCCCAGGGCGTAGTGATGCCTAGTTTGGGAACCACTTTCTTGAAAGTCTTGAATTAGGGACATTGAGAGCATCAGGTGTAGAATCAACCTATGATTCATCCACCACTGAGCTCCTTTAGCAGTGAAGCAAACTGCGCTAGCAGATCTTTTCCAAGTGCTGGCTAGGCCAAAGCAAGTCATGTGATAAATCCGCCCCTCTAAAAAGACTTTCAGGTGAGGTTTGTTTCTTTGGTTTCTGCAACTGCCAGTGCAAACCTACATGTGACTATCCAAAGGTAAATCCCATTGTGTTTAATTTACTCCTAGGAAACTGTGTATAGGATTGTGGCTTGAGTCACTTGGCTTGTTCAGGCTGCCATACCTACAGAGGGCTGTTCCAATCTGACCTCCTCATGTATCCAAAATCCAGTTTGACAAGGAGAAAGTTAAGTAAGGCAGGTGCTTGCTTCCAGCCAGGGATTCTAATAAGGCATCTCAATTACTCTCTTTTTCTTCTCCCGAAAAGCAGGCAAAGCTGGAGGGCTAATAGATGTCGCTAAAGGCAGACTTGTGTGGCTTCAAAAAAGCTCTCATGGCATCATTTCCCAGTCTAATTCTTTTCTCTTCAGCTCCCATCCTGCCTCCAGTAGCCTGTGCATAAAACACACTGGGTGGAAGCCAGTGAAAGTTAATAGCTCATCTCAGATTAATCCCCTTTCATTTAGCCATCCATCCTTAACATTCTATTTCTTTTCTTGCTTCCAGATTTTTTTTTTTAAACCCATCTTCATTTAATGTTCGTTGTTATGGAGAGTGTACTTGAATTTGGTGCATTTGCCTGATTTCTGTGAGCAAGAGGATCACATCTCCATTGCTCAAGGGGATAGGAACCTTCTCTGGACTGTGCCCATTGTTTTTGGTTGGTGTTGTGTGTACAGAGGTATGCACATGGAACTCTATTTTCCTAAACGGCATGCAGGACCAACCCATGCATGAGGTTAACTGAGATAGTTGCCTCCAGCAGCAGATTGGTAAAGGGTTCCCACCTCTGTCTACCCACTTGCTTCCACTGCGCCTCCTCCCACTCCCTTGATTGGAAAAGGAAACTGGGGAACACTGAACTAGAGCATTTCCTTTTCCAATCAAGGACATAGGAGGAATGGGGTTGTGATCCCACGTGTGCTGGGCCCAATGCAATGCTCTGGGTAGTTGCTGTAGTGTCTTATAACAGATCCCAGAGGCCTCTTCTGGGTTACACCAGGTCTGCAACCCACTCTGTTGGCCTCTGCAGGCCTCAGAATGCCCTACCTTTGAGCTTCCTGAAGACCCTTGGTTGACCTCTGTGGGGAGCAGAATGCTGGGCCATAACCCTTCTTGTTATATTCTTTAGTGAACCCAGTATTGCAATGTGCTTCCCCTCTTTCCAGGCCTATGTGAGGTTCTGCTTATAACCTTAAAATCCTGCTTCTAAAAAAACAATTAGTGGTCAGTCTTCCCCTTCCCTCGACTTGTTGATTTCCGGAGTTCCCAGTTGCTGCTTCTGCAATAACGACGGATGTCTTTCTGAGGTTTTTGGAATGAATGCCATGGGGCTAGCATGCCCTCAAACTCATAACTCTTAAATAGTTAATATAATACTTTAACTTTCAATAAAAAGCACAATGCCTGCTCCCCCGCAGTGTGTGCCATGTGCTGATGTTTTCCAAATTTTCTTCAGAGGGGATTATTCCACCCAAATGCAGCTGTTGATCTGGCTTTGGTGAAGTACACTGCTAGCATATGGAGACGTTGAGAGTTCTGGACCTTGACAGAAAGTAAAGTTTTTTTTAAAAAAGATGTTCATTATATTGATTGTTTCCTCTTGGGGAAGACCCCTGTCCTTTTCCCCCTAAACGCTGCAGAGTGTTTCATGTGGGCGCTATATAAATTGACAGCACCGAAAAGAACACTGATCTGAAGAAAGCATCATGTGCAAGGATTGCCTTTGCTTAAGAGGCTGGAGAACCTCAGGGATATAGAAGCTATGGGAGCACAATACTTTTAGTAGAACCAGGATGCTTTTGTGTTCTCCAGAATGTATGAGTTTGGGCCTTGCTCTAATTCTCATTCTTTCAACTAGTGTGAGGGGAGGCCTGCCAAATGACTCAAAACTGCAGGGGGGCTCTAGGCCTAGCCCCTGCCATGGTCCAACCCCAATGCTGGAAGGTGTGATTGGGCTTAGAACTGTGGTGAAACTAAGACCTAAAAGCCCCCATACCCCCTGCCATATTTTCTGGCAGTTTTGCAGCCCCCCGACCCAGACCCTGTCATGCTAGTTGAAAGAAAACCAGGGCCAATCAGCTGCCTTCTCCATGTAGCATGTGGATTGGTCCTAAGTATTGCAGTGCTGCGGAACCAACTAGGCCATGGATGTCAAACACGTTTCATACAGTGGCCAAATAGCATTCATGATGCTTGCTGAGGGCCAGAAGTGACATCATTAAGCAAGAAGTGATATCATTAAGCAGGCCATGACCAGAAATGAGCACTGTTTTCTCACTTAGGAACACAGCTGCACATGACAGAAGGGAAAATACACACATCTTGACCATATTTTCAAGATAGGGGAGAGCCCAGTTATCATGCCTTTCCAGCAGTAATACCTCAGCACAGCTCAGCAACTGATAACAGCTGATGGTGGTGCTGGGAGAGTCTAAGGGCCAAATAAAGAGCTTCTGTGGGCTACATCCAGCCCCCGGGCTTTATGTTGGACACCCCTGAACTAGTCAGCAGTGATTATCAGCAGAGTCCACAGGCCAGGCCCATAAAGCCCTTACTGCAGAGCATGCGCCTCTGGCTGAGAAACCAATAGCAGCAGCAACAGAGTTATGGTGTCTCTCCTCACTATAGCTTTGCAGCCCAGATCTAACTGTAACAGCTCTTGCTGGGCCTGATCTGCCCTCTGTGGAACTTTCCCTGGCTTCTCAGACCCAGATCTGTTTTCTCCAGTCTTCACCTTGCCTCTTTTGGACCCTGCCCCTTTCTTGGCATCCACAGACCTGGCGTCAGGGGCTCTGAGAGGAATTTTATCCGGGGGTACCAAGTTCCTTTGGGGCCCCTTCCCAAAGAGGGAGGGGGTGAAACAGATTGAGGGGTGGCAATGGGGGCAGGCAGAGCGGGGGCAAAAGTGGCAGGGAGAAAATGTCAACAGCCAGAATAGTTTTTGGATCCCAGGTCTACCAGTCTTCCCAATGCAGAGCACACACACCTACCTGCCTGCCCGGCCTTGGCAGCTAGATATGGAAAACCCAACACACTCCTAAGTCTCTCAGAAAGCTTTCAAATATAGAAAATCATTGCAGGAGATTAATCTCATTGTATTTAGGCTCACACTAGAATGGAAGGTATCCTATGTACACCAAAACAGACTTTTGTAGTAGCTGCAGTCCCGCAGCTGTGTCCTTGAGCTCCTCCGCACTCCTTCATGGTTAGTGGATCTGTAAGCCAAAGAGCTACTCTAGTAGGTCAATTTCCTCCCAGTTGTGAGACTGTTAAGGAATCTATGTGTTTCTGGGCTTGGTGTGTATGGCTTGTGGCAGTAGTCACTGCCATGTGCCCAAGGTAATGCCCCCAGCATCCTGCATGGGCAGTGTGTCTGGGTCAGATTGTAAAATGACAGATCCCAGGAAATTTCTGGGCCCCCTTCTTTGGCTCCTGGGTCCCCTTTCTGACCCTGGGCCCAGGTACAAATTACCCCCTTTACCCCCCTCTCCTAGGCCCTGCCTGGAGTAGACACTGACTGAGGCCTGATGATTGTAAGGATAGAAGGAATGACTTGTGCCTTTGCCCCATGAGACGTGAGAAGCCATGATGTGTATTTGCAACCTCCTGATTTTAGAAATGGGCTATGTCAGAATGCCAGATGCAAGGGAGGGCACCAGGATGAGGTATCTTGTTATCTGGTGTGCTCCCTGGGGCATTTGGTGGGCCGCTGTGAGATACAGGAAGCTGGGCTAGATGGGCCTATGGCCTGATCCAGTGGGGCTGTTCTTATGTTCTGTGTTCTTATGTTCTTATGTGCGCTCTGTCCTCATGCATCAGATGAACTCTGTGTCATGTCCACAGCCACCCACCGGAGCACTCCAGTGTCAAGGCAATGCAGGACCATTGTGAAAAATGGCCAGTGAATCTGTCCCTTTGTTCAAGGCACTCATATACACATCATGCTTAGCCATTACCTTCCTAATTTATATGGTACTGGCAATCCATCTTTCCTCTATGAGAAAAGTGAAGAATGTTTTTTCAGGAAGAAAACCTAACCTTTGAGAACTTCTGTAATTTGAATGACTTCTAGATTTTATATAACAGTCATTTTGAACAAGATGGTAATTGAATTATGAAATATCTCTGCCTTTGTTAGGAAAAGACCTTTCCCCTCTCTTCTACATACATCTTTCTTTCAGCTCAAGGTCATATTGTATTTGTTGCATTCCAGTTCTTTTACCACAAAAAAACTCCTGCTTAACAGCTGCCCCTCCTGGCACGGACAAGAGGCGCAGAGTCATTTAATTTTGTAACAAACACAACATGATTGCTTGAGATTGCACTACAGTTGATTAATGATCAGAGGACTGGGACAGTGTCTCAACTCCTTCTGGGGGCTAATACACAGATTCTTTTCAGGGGATGAGGGAACAAATGATGTGTGTTGGTTTGACTCAAGTGATCATTGTCAAGGAGACTAGCGGCAAACACAAGTACCAGAGGACAGGGCTGTGGTTAGAAAAGAAATACATGGGAAGAATGTTGGAAGAAGCTTCTAGCACGTACAGCAAAGTATAGGTAGAAGCAGGGCAGCTGGGGAGCTCTGCAACTCTTGCAACCCAAGGGACCAAAGCGTCCCTCCATAGGTTAGCCCAGATGTGGGCTTGTGTGTGGTGCTGCTTTTTCATCATAAAGTCCAGGTATAAAATAGCAGTCCAGAGACTGAACCCAGCAGATCCAGAGGTGCAGTTTACAGAGACTGTTCTGTTCATCTAGGTGCACAGTGGTTGTGTAGGCTCATGAGCCACTTGCCATCTTCTGTACACTTCCATTCGCATGTGGTACTACACAACCCAGGTCAGCTTAACACAATCCAGATAATGACTGTGTCGCATGCAAGAACTGAAAGTGCATGCAGAATAGACAAGCCCGCGGACAGTCAAAGATCTTTGTCCGTCTGGGGCAACCTCTGCTGAACATGACCAATACATTCTCCCTGCTTCAGTTCAGGAAAGGGAAAGGAGAGGCTAGGTGGTTTGACCCTGAGTGGCCAAGGTACTTCCTGTAACATGGTGACACAGTGGGCAAACTACCTCAATCTTCCTCACACGCAGAGCTAATCAGGAATTGAGCCAAGCCACAAACGACAGTTCTGTGATACATATGCAGTCACACACAGATCGACTCACGAAACAGAATAAAGTGCCACCTTATAGACTAACAGATTTATTGTGGCATAAGCTGTCATGGACTAGAGCCCACTTTGTCAGATGTCTCTTTGTTGGTTTTTGCTGTAACAGACTAACACAGCTACCCCTCTACAAGAAACACCCTCTCTTTGTCTCTCTCCCTCTCTTTTTCTCAGACACATGCAAGCGCATATGATAGCACAGAGACAGCATAGCCAACCACAATGCACACCTCTCTTTCTCTTGCAAACACATATGCAAAACATATTACCCAACCATTGCCTCCCTCTCTCCCCTCTTTCACATGCATACACACATGCACATGTATGGCAGTACACAACTGACCACACAAAATGCATATCACATGCAATCACTGTATTCCTTTCAGACTAGACTAAGGGCCCAATCCTATCCAACTTTCCAGCTGAGGTGCAGCCGCAACACAGCCTCGAGGTAAGGGAACAAAAGTTCCCCTGATAATACTCTGTGATTATCTCCCCACCGTGGGATGCAGTGCACGCCCCACTGGCACAGTTGCACTGGCACTGGAAAATTGGATAGGATCGGGCCTTTAGGCTGCAATCCTAACCACACTTGCCTGAGAGTAAACCCCATTAAATAAAATAGGACTTACTTCTGAGTAGACCTGCTTAGGATGGTGCCCTAAGAGTAGTAGTAAACAGTAGGAAACCCAGTGGCATAGCTAAGGCATCTGGCACCCAAGGTACTAAAAATTTTAACACACCCCATACCCCCCCATTACATAGCCCCCAATGTTTTTAACACTCTCCCCATATACTGTATACCCATACACTGGGTACTTTTTGGGGATGTCTTACAGGCCTCCAGTCTTTTAGCCAAAAAGACTGGAAGTGCCTTTTGGAGGCCTCTAAGACACCCTCTAAAGATGTTGTACCCAGGGCAATGTATCCCTCTGATCCTCTTTACTGACCCTCTGACCCTCCACTGAGTGAACATAAGAATAACCCTGCTGGATCAGGTCCAGGGCTAGTCCAGCTTCCTGTATCTCACAGTGGCCCACCAGATACCTCAGGGAGCATACAAGGCAACAAGAGACCTCATCCTGGTGCCACTCCCTTGCATCTGGCATTCTGAGGTAACCTGAGTGAACCTGCTCTGAACCCCTCCAGCATTATCCATCATCTCCTCAGCTTCCTGCAGAAGGTCCTTATGGAGGCCTCCACTGCCACTTGCCAGCCTGGCCTCAAAATCAGGTGTACACTTGTACACCTGGCTGCAATCCAATAACAGAGCAGGCCAATGTAGATCAAAAGGGCCAGAAGCACCAGATGTGGTCCAAGACAGGCTGGGATCGAGTACCAGATAAGGTCAACCAAAAGGCCAGAGGCGGAAGATGGGGCTGAAGATCAGGTAGTGATAGGATATTGGGAGGGGTGAAGTGAGACAGCCTATGCTTGTACTCAGGATGAGTTACTCTGACTGAGGAACTGAGCTTGGAGCAGCTGTTGTATGGAACCCAGACTATGGGTTCTTCAAGTTGCCTGGATTGAATGCCTGCAGTACCAGCTCTGGCACTGCAGCCTTGTTATCAGTAAGTCTGATAACTCCAGCCTGGGTGCTGCCCTAGTAGATTAGGGAACAACAGCCCAATCCTGAAGCCAGCGGCTCCTCTGGGTGCAGTGGCGCCAAAACGGTTACCACTGCATTCAGCGATACCTCTGAGGCTGCTGGATATCTCCAGGCCTGTAGCCAAGATTCTAGAGGTGAGGGGGCGATTATTTTTTCAAGGGGGGCAATAATGTCAGGTATCTATACTGGTGGGCAAAATGAAAGGATAAGTATGGAGAAACATCAAATACCCGTAACTCCTCCAAATTTCAGGAAGAGAAAATAATGTGGTTGTTTTTTTTAAAAAAAGATGCATTCATTATCTGTAAAGCAACATAACAATAATTTGCATAGAATAAATGCATCTCTACATGCAATGTAAAATGTATTGCCTACATAGAAATAACATGCAACATAGTCTTTCATTTACACACCAGAGCAGTACACAGGCTTGCAACCCTGCAAATGTAAAACATATCACTGTGATGCAGGTAGTATTTACTTGCATTGAAAGTGCCTATTTAACACCTATCTAACACCTATCTAACGCCTATCTAGCACCTATCTAACACCTATATAGCACCTATCTAACATCTATGTATGGTGTGGTGTATGGGGTGTATGGCGTGTATGGGGTGTTCAGGGAGGGGTAGTACCTCTGGTGTAGGGGCATGTTGTGTCCTTTTAGGGCAGCTCATCCACCTTTGGTTCCCACCTGTCACTCAGCTCTCACCTGTGGCTCCCAGTAGCTGTAGCATGCGCAGTGGCCATACCCCGGGCAACAGCTTCGACAGGCTGGCCAAACCAGGTTGAGGGTAGCCATCATGCCATTGACCTTCGGCAAGATTGGGACTTGTCTATCCCGAGCATGTGAAGACAGACTCCAGTGGATTGAGCAGATGAGACCTACTAGAATAGGACCAACGGTCATGAAGGCGGTTTCTGCAAGCGACGTGGTACGCTAAGAGCTCGGCAAGACACGAAAGACGCCCTGGTCAACCACTGCGCCCAGCCCATCTCCAACCGTTTCGACTTTTGTCCTGCCATTGGAGCAAGATGGAATCTGGGAAGAGAGAGTGAGGCTGACTATGCACACCTTTCCCTCACTTTAAACCAATTCACGCACAAGTCTTTTCCCTGGGGGCTGGGGGATAAGAATAGGCCCTCAGTTTGGCTGTACTTGATATAAGAGGCAACTAAACAGCCACCAGGTAGATGGGACTCATTAGCCTGGGAAGGCAGCTCATCTGAGAGAAGGAAAACTCTGATCCCAAACCTCCACTGCCTTGTGGCTACATCCAGTTATGGAAAAGGCTTCAGGAGTCAACCTTGAGGCAAAATCCGGAGCCGGAGTCCCTGAGGCAGTTCATGGCTGAACACAGTCACATTCTGGCAACTCCTGCGACGCCGCTGGAACCAACCGTATTGGCTTCTGCCTTTCCATTGGACCATTTCAGCGACGTGGAGAGAGGGAATTTGCTGCATGGGTAGCAGTCTATCCTCCATATCTACTTTACCCAGGCTTTGCGCACTGGAGAGGACATTGTTCCAGAACCACTATTCAGAGCATGATACCATAGTCTTCCGAGATGAAGGATGCCAACAAAAACACCTATATAATGCCTATCTAGTGCCTATGCAACACCTATCTAGCACCTATATAGCACCTAACACCTATCTAGAGCCTATCTAGTGCCTACATAACACCTATTTAACACCTATATAACACCTATTTAGCGCCTAGCTACACCTATCTAGCACCTATCTGACACCTATACAGTGTCTATTTAACACCTATCTAACGCCTATATAGAACCTACATAACACCTATCTAGCACCTACATAATGCCTACTTAACACCTACATAGCGCCTATATAACGCCTATCTAGCACCTATATAATGCCTATCTAACACCTATATAGCACCTGTCTAGCACCTATCTATCACCTATATAATTCTATGTAATGCCTATCTAGCACCTATATAACATTTGTAGATGACACATTGCTGATGCATTGATACATATTAAAATAAATTTATTTACTTTAAATAAAAGCAAGAGGAAAGATATGCTAGTCAAATACAGTACATTGGAACACTAACTGTTTCTTACAATATTCATTACTTTAAAAAAGCGAAGTACAGAAGATTTGAATGTATTGATTCTACCTGGTGGAGCTAAATCCTCCAAGCTTTCTGAGAGTTGAATCTCCTTAGAACCAGGGGTGGATCCAGTGTCTGTATTTGGGAGGGGGCCATGAGCACTACCTTCAGAGCCCAGGTCAACCAGGCAGGTAGACCCGGACTCTCGACTTGGAGCCCAGGTCTACCAGCTGGGAAGACCTGGGCTCCCGCTTGAGATTATAGCCTTTGTGGCCATTTGCTGGGCGGGTAGACCTAGGCTCCTGCCTGGACTTGGAGCCCAGGTTTACCTTCTGTGTCGACCTGGCCTCCTGCTTGAGCTTATGGCTTCTGTGGACATTTGCTGGGCAGGCAGACCTAGGTCTGGGCTCCCACCTAGACTTGGAGCCCAGGTCTACCTGCTTGGGTAGACCTGGGCTCCTGTTTGAGCTTATAGCCTACATAAGAACATAAGAAGAGCCCTGTTGAATCAAGCCAAAGGCCCATCTAGTCCAGCTTCCTGTATCTCACAGTGGCCAACCAAATGTTTCAGGGAGCACAAAAGACAGCAAGACACAACCTGCATCCTGGTGTCACCTCCTGCATCTGGCATTGAGGTAGCCTACTAAAATCAGGAGCTTGCACATACCTATCATGACTTGTAACCTGTGATGGACTTTCCTCCAGAAATGTGTCCAATCCCCTCTTAAAGGCATCTAAGCAAGTTGCCATCACCACTTCCTGTGGCAAGGAGTTCCACAGACTAATTACACGCTGGGTAAAGAAAAATTTTCTTTCATCCATCCTAACTTTCCCGACACTCAATTTTAGTGGTTGTCCCCTGGTTCTGGTATTATGTGAGAGGGGAAAGAACATCTCTCTAGCCATCCCTTGCATAATTTTATATGTCTCAATCATGTCCCCCCTCAGGCCTCTGTGGTTATTTGCTAGGTGGGTAGGCCTGTGCTCCTGCCTGGACTTGGAGCCCAGGTCTACCTATTTGGGTAGACCTGGGCTCCTGATTGAGCTGAAAGCCTCTGTGGCTGTTTGCTGGGTGGGTTTGCTGTTTGCTGGGCTCCCATTCCAGCCAATCTCTTTGAGACCCGCACAGTGGTCTCCATCCTGGCGGGCACTCTTCCCTGCTGGCAGGACAGTTGGGTGGGGGGTTTGTACCCATGGCCTCCCCCAGATCCGCCCCTGCTTAGAACCTTTCCCACCCTTAAGTTCTTGGTTCTCTTTAGCTCAAATGCTTTCCATGTTTTCTCCCACCAGAAAAAGGGTCTCCCCAGCCCCCAAGCAGCAGCCATTAATTTTGAGAGTATATCTGAAAGGCAAGAACCTGCCCCCTTGATTTCTCCAAACAGAAACATTTCTCCCTGCCCCCCCCCCCCACAGCAGTGCCATTATAGTAATTAGCATGTTCCACAGTAGAAGAAATAGCACCCTCCCTTCCCCCAGCCAGTACAAATCGAAATCTCTCCCAACCTTCTTGTAGCTGTTCTTGACCAGCCCCACTCTGGATGTGGGCAGGGTGACCAGAGGTCATAACTTCCAAGAAGCCCCCCAGGACCCTGTTCTACTCACTCTATACACATGCACTCTCTCGCTCCTCTCCAATCCCTGCCAGAAGCACCGAGCAAAAATATGTGGCAAAAAAGGCTTCAAATCACCCCCAACTGATGCCAGATTAGCTAGAGGACAAGTTTGGGAAAAATGCTTGGGGGGGGAAACTGCTGGCTCAGGGGGGGCTTTCCCAGGCCCCCCCAGCTATGGCCCTGGATATCTCCTTGGGGGAAAGGAACTTTCATCCCCTTCCCTTGGGGGAATCCTCAGGCCCCACAATGGGGCTTCTCAAGTCTGTGCCAACTCTTTTACTAGCGCAGACTTGCAAGACTATGTGTTGGGCTTTTTTACCCAACAAGGAGCATAAGATTTGGCAGAGCTCTGCTTCACTGGTCCCATCCCCTCCCACCCTGGTTCATCTCCCTTCCCACCCTCCCCTGTCCCATTCCACCCACTTCCTGCCTCCCCCCACCGCAAAACTACTTACCGCCAGCTGGTGTTCCTGAAGCACCAGGCAGCCCTCTACATATTGCTGAGGCTCAGCACCAATTGGCACTGGTCCAGCGCCAGTGGACCCTCCTCTCCAGATGGCGCGAACCTGCCTTACAGCACGTTTGCAACACTCAGCACCAGTGCTGAGGATGTTTAGGATTGGGCCCACCAGAGCTGCTGGCTTAAGACCTCACAGAAAGGAAGCAGCAATGAAGGATGGTGAGGAGGAGACGTGTCAGCAGTAGAGGACTCTGGTTGGCATTGAACCAGTTGCCAGGGCATGGGCTCCAGTAGGTGTCCCACCATCCTGACCACTGATGCCATTTCGACTGAACCAGGATGCGGAAGTGAAACCTCTCCAATCCTCTGACGGTTGTACTTTGGAAACAATGCAGTTGATTCAACCCCGTTGTTCTGGCCCCCTGTTTTATAAAGATTAATTTTTGTCCCAGGCACGCAGAGTTGCCTCTCTTCAAGTCAGAGGGCTGCCTGTCACATCAAGGTGGATTGCTTTAAAATTTGTTGGAGGTAGAGAGAGCTTAATATTTCGCCTACTGTAGAAGGTCTTTCAAACTATTATACCTGCGCAGAGCCCGGAGTAGAGAATTCTATAAAGAAATGAATTATTAATGCCAGCTTTTGGAGCAATAGAATCTCTTTACTCCGAGAGTAGCATTCCTTCCCTGATTTCAGACTTTTCCTCTTAATATAAAATACTGACCCTTTGGTAAGGTGTCCTTTTTTGAATCACAGATTTGCTGACTTTCATAACGTGCAGCCTTTACTTTTAATCAGTGCACAGGTTCAGAATGGGGGGCTTGGGTGGCCAGATTAAAATCAGAAGTAAATCTCCTTGAATGTTGGCAGAAATAAATAAACCAAACAACTAGAATGTAGAGAATGTGGCTTCCAGCTGAATATAGATGGACCTCTCTCTCTCTCTCATATTTATATCTGCCTCACTACACACACACACACACACACACACACACATTCTTTCAAAGACTTTTTATATTCCCCATTGGTACAGATTCCCACCTGATTGCTGAAGGAAGAAGTGGTGCTCTAATGTCCAAGTATCCCAATATCACCCTTTAACTTCACAGACTTGGGCATCATGAGTAGGAGCATGCAGTCTTGGTGTGTGCAAGAACCTTGCAACTCAAGCCCTATTCACATGTCATCCAGGGTGCAGGGACACACAAAGGGCCAACCCAGTGATGAGGCCAGATGAAGCAGCTGTTTTGAGTGGCAGATGATGTGCCCTAAAAGCACTCAGCGCCTGCCCACCATGTGTCACCCATCCACTGCCTAGCTGCTGGTTTGTTCAGTCACTTGCTTCCCAGCATAAAAGTACAGCCCACTGTCACAAACAAAATGGGTTGGCTGGCCAGGGTGGATGGCCATGGTAAGCCAGCCATGCTACTGTTGCTCTGCTTCCTCCTGAGAGTGAGGCAGTGGTGGATCTCCCATTATGGATGATGGGACAAATGCCGCAGGTACAAGCCTTTAAGACTCCAAGGAAGCCTCTCTTAGGCTCCCAAAGGGAATTTGCGCACGGGGGGGGCGGCAGCATCCCACGGGGGGGGGCGCCATCTAGGACCTTTTCGCCCAGGCGCAAGGCCGGGGAGGTCTGCCACTAAAGTGAGGAAGTGTAGGCCACCTCTCCTCACTTCCTCCACCATTTCCTTTCTCCTATTCCCATTTTCTGTCATTTGAAAAGGAAAAGCAGGACTTGGAGGATGCAGTGGCAAAGCAGCAGAGGAAGGGGAGGAAGATCAAGGAAATGAGGGAAAGGTGCAGCCAGGGGAGTGGAACAATTCTACACAGAGTGCAACATACACTGTGAAGACAAAAGGCAGCATGAACCTGGCTACCTCAGGCATCTGGCACATCAGGTGGGGTCTGCCTCTGGGAATAATTCCTTGTGTAGGGAACAGAGCTAAAGCCAAACTTTACAAAGTTGGTCACCGGAGGAAGAGTACGATAGCAGAAACCTCCAAATGCCCTTTTAACGAGTGGGAGGACCTTACAAGACAAGCCCTATTCTCACAACACCCAAGGTGAGTGACTGCATGTGTGGGGAGGGGCTACATGAATGCCATCTGAATGTCTCAGTGATGCTGACATGCATACAATTGCGGTGCATGCGCTCTCTTTCTCTCTGGGCACCCAGGTGCATGCTGTCTCTGCAGTTGGATACCCTGCTTTTCAAGGGTGACCAATCCTATGGGGAGAGCCTTACATGAATACGTCTTATGGATGCCATGCAGAGCCAGAGAACAAAATGCAGAGTCATAAAACAATTCAGATATTGTACTGCCAGAGTCCAGGCTGCCTGTGGCACATTGATCTCCCCTGATCAGTTGGCATGGGGAGAAGGCACTTCTGGGTGCTTGTTCCTTGCCGCTCAGCTGATTGGAGGCAATAAAAAATAAAAAATAAGCAAGAACATACAGAGGTGAAAATGGCTTGGAGTCCCAAGTTGAGTCTTGAGTCCCTGGCTCCAAATCCTAAGTTGAGTCCAAGTTTCTGATTGATGGGACTCAAGTGCAACTTAAGACTGCGCTGTTGAACTTGAGTTTACATCTCTTCTATCTACTCTCCTGCTGCACTGGAACTTGACTCCTGTCTGTTTGGGATCATGCACTTGATTCTAGCCCATTTAGCTAGAACAGGGGTGTCCAAAGTTTTTGGCAGGAGGGCCACATCATCTCTGACACTGTGTCGGGGGCCGGGGGGGGGAAAGCATTAATTTACATTTAAAATTTGAATAAATTTAGATAAGTTTACATAAATGAATATATTAAAGATGAACTTATATGAATGAATGAAGGTCTTGCAATAGCTCAAGGCCTATAAAAGGCCTGGCACAAAGCAAAGCCAGCCTTTCCTTCGCTGCCACTGCTGCATCACAGACATGAAACAACAAGCAGTGGAGGGAGCCCTTATCCCACAGCTCATGCGAGAGGTCAAACAGTTGCCCTCATGCTGAAAGCAGTTGCGTCGGGCCAGTGCGGGCTCCAACAAATCTCTGGAGGGGCAGAAGCTCATTGGAGACTAGGGGCTCCCTGAGGGCTGCACAGGGAGTCCTTGAGGGCCACAAGTGGCCCCAGGGCCGGGGTTCGGGCACCCCTAAGCTAGAATCTAGCTAGATTTTAGAATTTTAGCTAGATCTAGCCCTATTTCCCCCTGGGCCATGGAATGAACTGCCTGGAGTCAGACCCTTGCCCAAGCCTCTTCTGGTTCAATGAAAAAGTAGGTTGAGGAACCGACCAGGAGGCTAAGGTGGGAGGTAGAGACATGGAGCAGCCTACTGGCTTCCCCAGCAAGGAACTACTCAGGTAAACGGAGACTTGCAGACCTGGAACATCTATAGTAGGCAATGGCACAAGACTGACCTTCTGAGACCACCTAATTCCCAAGGCCAGAAGAATTGTGGTCCATGTTGTTTCCTATTGGCTTGACCTGTCTATAATTCTGCCTCCAACCTGCATCGCTGGTGGTGCAGGGAGGAACAAAATGCTGCGCCTGCAATGGCTAAAAATATATATTTTAGCATCCTTTTTTGAAACCGCCACGCTAGCTATATTCTCCCTTATATTTGGCTTTTGTGCATGCTTGAGTTTGGCAAACATATCTCGTGGGCACCTGTTTGATGTGCAGATTATGACGATTGCCAACATTTGGTCTTGATATTTGAAAACAATGTGTTACTTGTCAAAAGACATGTAAACTGCTAACATCTTTATTTACCATATGAAGCCACGTTGCACTACTGGAATCCAGTCAAGACGGACAGACTTTTTTGTAGCCTCCCCAACCTCGCCATGTCCACCCCCAGCCCAAATCTTGGTGAGCGGTTGAAACCACGTGATGTGCGTATGTGCTTGTTGAGTTTGCTTGGGAGTCTTAGTCAGAATTGTTGGAGGCAGTTCATTTTAGAAAAGAACTGAAACAAGTCCTGTTTTTTTTCCTCCCCCAAGTCAACAAATCACATTCATATACAGTATTTGCTTACTTGGATAGATGCTGCTGTTTGGTCTCTTGGCATTGGTGTTGTGTAACATATTTTAGGTGGGTTTCAACCATACTTTTTTCAGATTCTTAAATCTGAACATTCATCTCATTTTCAAAGCAGCTGAGTATGAACTGAAACATGAAATATATGAACTTAGATATTTAAAGTTCATGGTGAATATTTATTCTAGCTCTCCTAAGGATTTCTTGTCAAATTCTGGTTATGGGGCAAATTCTGGCAGAAGGGATTTTGTGGCACTCAGGTAGGCTTGTCTAGGGCATTCATTCTGACCTGCATTCTGCCTCCTCTCCAAGTCAAAAGAAGAAGCCAAGCACAAGAAGCTGAATACCCACAATAATGTGTGCTGAAATGGCTGTATCTCATTCTCTGGCCTTATTTGCCATTAGCCATCACTGAACTACAGTAGATGTCTGAGCAATTCCAGTCTGATGCAAAGGACTGCCTGTTCCCACATGAACCTGCCCATCTGTTACCTTCTCTAGGTGTTCCTACCTTCTGAGTTAGGTGAGTGACCAATGACAGGACCTTCTTTGTGGTGGGCCCCCACCTTTGGAATGATTGTCCCAAAGTTACTTCCTGAACACCCAATTTAATGAATTTTAAGTGCCAGACTGAGATCTTTGTATTTAACCAGGTGTTCCAGGTGCTTAATGTTCATTGATGCTCTTGCTTTAGATTTTATCTATTATTTTTTTCTACGTGATTGTTGATTTGGGATATTGTAAGGTTAGTATTTTTAGTGGTGCATTTTAATGTTATTTGTTTGCTGTGGTTTAATTACCATCTGTGTAAGCTATCCTTTAAGCTGCTGGTATGCATTAAAAAACAAATAAGTAAATGACTCTATGAAAGTGACAGAATGAAGTCCTGTCCTCATTAGCATCAATGAAACTTTTCCATAGACTTTAAGAAAGTCAGGATTTTGCCACACCTTGTATGCTGCCTCCTGCACATGTGACAATACATACATTTTCTGCAAATCACTTTTATTTTAATTAAAAGGACAGCTCACCTCATCTTGAAGGCTTGGGGTGTGCACCAATGTATTTAAATATCTAATTAAAATTGTCACCTTTGCTACTTTAGGCAAATACACCAGTATAACCAGGATGTAATGATCTGAAGTGATTGACTGTCTAGTGCTTGATGGCAAGGGTTTCAATGGGTAAATGTGGGATGCTGTGAATATCTGATTTTCCCCTCCAAATGTGAAAACTGTGTTTGTGGATAAGTGCCTTGAATAGCAGAAGATTTTGGAATATTATTTCGGCAAGAGCAGATCTGAGCCAGAGCTGCTCAAGAGCAGCTAGAGCCCATCCTAATTTTCTCTATCACATTTTAAGGGAAAAAATGGGAGCCAATTCTGTTTTTTTTTGGGGGGGGGGGAGTGAAAACTTTCCCAATCCACTGCTGGACATGTTTGAAAACACCATTCTGCTACATCCCACGGGGGATCTTCAGCTGCTGGAGGTCTGCTTGGGGTAAGGGGACATTTGTCAGACAGACTTTTGTTGGACAGTAACTGCCATGGGGCAACTTGGACCTCTGCCAGCTCAAGTGCTGGTGCAAATCTGCATTGCTCCATGTAGGTGGATTGGGCCTGGGAAGGGGCTTTGAATTTGGTGTGTACCACCACTGATCCCGCCCCTTCCCCATCCTGTCTGTTCCGCACCCATTCTGTCCCCTCCCTGTTCCACTATCCCTCACCCTGCTCACTCCTCCTGCGCCACCTCCCTCCAACCCCCATGCAGGGGTAAGCACCTGTGATACCCCAGCAAGTGCTTTGTGATGCCCTAGGGAAGCAGTTGTCAAACTCTCAGGGCACAATCCTCACCCCTTATGTCAGTGCTTTCCAGCGCTGGCATAGCGGTGCCAATGGGACGTGTGCTGCATCCTGCTGTTGGGTGTCACTTACAGAGGCCTCCTCAAAGTAAGGGAATGTTTGTTCCCTTCCCTCAGAGCTGCATTGCCCTTATGTCAGTGCTGGAAAGCACCGACATAAGGGGTTAGGATTGCGCCCTCTGGGAGTTTGATCCCCGCTGTAAGTTATTGCAGGGGAAGGGAGAGGCAGTGACGTAATCGCCAGAATCGTGTCGCTATTAAGGGGCTCAGAGGCTTGCTTACTAGAGGCTGGAGCAGGCTCCCAGGGATGTGGGGAGCCCTGCGCCAGCCTCCGCAGGGCGCCCTGAAGTGCACAAACTGTCAAAAAAATGATCGCAACCCACTTCCGGTTTTACGACTGACAACCGGAAGTGGTTTGCGATCGTTATTTTGAGTGTCTGTGTGCTTCAGGGGCCCTTGTGGAGGCTGGCGCAGAGATCCCTGCATCCCCAGGAGCCTGCTCCAGCCTCTGGTAAGTCTAAGCAAGTTCCTGAGCCTCTTGACAGCGAAGCAATTCTGGCTGACGCAATCGCTGCCTCCCTCCTCCCTGCCCCTTAAGGGTTCAGAGGCCAGCGCTCTCTGACTGGGGTGTTGCAATGCCCCAGTTTCAGAAACACTGCCCTAGGATGTCATGACACACAGATTAAAACTGCTGCTCTACAGAATTGGGAACTCTGCAAAACTAGGGTATCCAATTGCAGGGAGAGAGCCGTAAGTGCCCTGTGTATGTTTAGACTGCATGCAGGGGTCTCACTAAATGCTTGCAGATCCTTTCCTCCATTCATCCTGGAACTGTCATAAGAACAGGGTGTGCAGAAACTCCCTGAACAAAGTCAGCTGTCTTACTGAAATGTGTTTGGCCTCCCTTGAACGTTCCCCAAAAAGGTCCCCGAAATTCATTTTGAATTTGACTTTGTGGACAATGTTGGTGCCAACCTCCTTACAGATGATCTAAACAGAATTGCATGGAGAAGCAGCAGCTGCCAGAGAAACAGGGCGTGCTGAACACTGACACACCGCATTGGTGAGGTGAGTGCTTTTTTGCAGCAGCCTCTTGGCTGGGTTGAATGTGCTACTTTCAAAGCAAACATCTGATGCAGAGAACATTTGGCACAGCTCTAATCACCGGCAGTAATGGGGTGAAGATATTGGCCCACCTCCTTTCTCTCTCCATTCATCTGCCTACTAAAGAAGGATCTTCCTGCCTCTCCACCTATTATGGGTGTCAAAAGTATTAAGTTCTGCGAGTTTCTCTCTTTTTGACGTGGAAGGGAATATGGAAATGTGCTCAGTATTAGGATTAGACTCCTGCGCCTTGGAAAACATTTAAATGCTGAATGACAAAAATAGTTCTGCTGTGTCGCAATCTGTCTGGGGGCTCACTTTTCTTCATTGGAATGTCAACGAAATCGTTCCAAAATGTTACATTGGCCTTGATATAATCCAAGCTGTTTAACAAAATGGATGCAGTTTTCAAAACATATTAGGGCCGATTCCCTTGAATCTGGCTTTCCTGCTTTCATCAGGGCAAAAATCAATCCCAGATATTATACAGGCAGGGCCATTTTTAAACAGTTTTGGAAGCATGGTTTGTAGGAAAGTTGTCACTGCAAACGGTTGTGGATTGTGAGTTACGTATAGTTCAAGTGTAATTATCTGAGTTATGTCCTGCTTGGCTTTAAAATGCCTTTCCTTTTTTTCACCCAAGTTGCCCGCAGTTTGGTGTCAGAGTCCCATTAACTGTCAGAATGCCAAAAGATTTGGTGGCCCAGCACATAAGAGATAAAGATCATACACCAGTTGACTGGTATAGGCCCACATGATTTTCCTCACTGATGTCTGATGATGTTGTCATGTCAGGTGTATATCCCTTCACCACAGGATTCCTAAGTGAGTGGGACCACCTATGTGTCTAATCTAGATGGGGGAGGGGGAGAAGCAGTATCTAGAGGGAAATGATGCCAAAGAAAAACAATAGTGCCAATTGCTTGGCAACCTTCAGTCTCGAAAGACTATGGTATAAGCCTACAGCACCTGGTATTCCCAGGCGGTCTCCCATCCAAGAATTAACCAGGCCTGACCCTGCTTAGCTTCCAAGATCACACAAGATCGGGCATGTGCAGGGTATACCATAGCCTTTTGAGACTGAAGGTTGCCAACCATCAATAGTGCCAAACAGTATTGGAAAAAAAGCAAATATTTATACAATCTAAAGGCTTTGGGGCGGAAATGTTCTACACCACAAAAATGGCTAGTCTGGATCAAAAAATCAGACGTGGTAAATGTTTGACGCAGCCCAAGCGAACACTCCTGCTTGAGACCAGTTTTACAATGTGTAAGATTATCTATTGCCTCGTGTGACCGTAGGCCCTTGCTGTATTGATTTCCTTTTTAATTTGAGTTTATATTCCACCTGAGGCCAGAGGTTGATGGCATGTAACCACATTTTATTACATTTAAAATAACTGTTCTGCTTGCGCAAGACCTCACTTCGCTTCCGTAACATGCTCCGGCGGGGGTGGCCCAAGGGCTGCTGCCCAAAACAGTGTGGATCTACTGCTCCCACCAGCATACACCTCACCTCCACCATCGTTTCATGGGTGCTTGAGGTGGAACTTTAAACCTCCCTTTGGTTATTGTCATATATGCTGATAGACATGCACACCCCACCACTGCCACTGCTGTCTCTTTTTCGCTTGCCCAGCTGCTTAAAAAATCAGCCAGGTGAGCAAGACGAAAGCACAGCAATCCTAGAGTGCCCCCCCCCAAACCTCCTCCTCCTTACTTCTACCTTTATCACCCTTTGGCTGCTGCTGCCTGGCTGGGTAGAAACAAACAGGCCGGGCAAAGACTTCTGCTGTTTTTCGTATATGCCACCCAGTGTGCTTGATTGAATGTTGTTTGAATGCTTGTTTGGCTGACCAGGAGCAAGAGGGGAAAGACTGGCAGGTCTGGTGAGCAAAGCCAGACTGGTGAGGGCAAGGTAAGGAGCAGAGTGGTGAATGGTACACAATAGGTGCTTTGCTGCACAGACAGGCGATGAGCTCAGGAAAGGGAAATGTTGGAGAGAGAAAGTCAGTGATCACTATCATTGGCAAAGAGACAAAATATCTACCTGGGCCTCAAGTGACCAGTAGATGTCCGTAGGAATGCAGCAGCCTAGTTTCCAGAAGGTTAGTAGTTCAAGTTCGCCAGTGACTGATGATCAAATGGCACTCTCAGCTGTTGTAGGAACATGTATCATTGCCTTTTACCAAGTCAGACCAGTGGTCCTTCTAGCCCAGCAATTTTCAACCTTTTTCTTCTCGTGGCACACTGACAAGCCACTAAAATTGTCAAGGCACACCATCCGTTATCTGACAATTGACAAGGCACTCCACGCCACACCATCTCTCAATGGCCCTACTAATAAATGACCTTCACCTAAACTCATACTGCATACCTGCAGACCATTCTTGGCACACACTGGTTCCAATCACTGTGCCGGCCTAATTCTGTCTTCTGTAACTGGTGGTGGCTCTTCATGGCCTCTGGCAGAGATCTTTCTCCGCACTGTCTCCCTGAGATTTTTTAACAGGACATGCCAGATATTGAACCTGGCACCTTCAACATACAAAGCAAGTATTTTATCCATGGGCTCACCCTTTCCAAGAGAGATCAACACCTCCTTAAAAGGAAATAACCTCAGGTTAGATTCAGAATCAGGTGCCCAATGCCAAGCTCCGCTGGGCATTAATATCAATAATAACATGGAGGAGTAGTTGCCATGCAAAAGATTACAAATGTTTCAATCCTGCAGCAGCAATTAATATACTTGAATAATGATACAAAGTATCTCTTTACACACAATTTTCAAATGAAACTCAACAGAGAACAACAACATCTATTCCTTTATTCACAGTATAATCAGTGGGGAACATAAGCAAATATTCAGATAAAATCTGCCAACAAGTGTTAACATTTCTGAAAGCAGAATAAGAAGGTAGTACAGGCATCTGATCATCTTCCCATTTAAATACACAATCTCTTCTTCAGACTTCTCTTAATCTGCACTACAGATGACACAATTCAAATGATGATACACTGAGAATCATCCAGAAGTAAATTCATAAACTCGTAACGTGAACTCCTACCTCCTAACATGAAGATGCTGGTTACTCCTACAGTGAAGAAAGACGGGATGTTCTATATCTGTCCCCCAAGTCTCAAGTATAGCCTACCCAAAGGACTAAGCTTCAAGAGCTTTTACTAACTGAGCAATGACTCCATGTTTTTCTGCAAGTGGGCTCCACTTTGCATGCACTACCCTCTATATCAGGGGTCCCCAAACCCCAGTCCTGGGGCCACTTGCAGCCCTCAAGGACTCCCAATTGGGCCCTCAGGGAGCCCCAAGTCTCCAATGAGCCTCTGGCCCTCCAGAGACTTGCTGGAACCCACGCTGGTCTAATGCAACTGCTCTCAGTGTGATGGCCAACTGTTTGACCTCTCGCATGAGCTGTGGGACGAGGGCTCCCTCCATTGCTTGTTGTTTCACATCTGTGATGCAGCAGCAGCAGCAAAGGAAAGACCAGCCTTGCTTTGTGCAAGGCCTTTTATAGGCCTTGAGCTACTGCAAGACCATCATTCATTCATATAAGTTCCATCTCTAATATATGCATTTATGTAAATTTATTCAAATTTGAAATGGAAATTCTTTTTTTTTCCTGCCCCCCCCCGACACACTGTCAGAGAGATTATGTGGCCCCCTGCCAAAAAAAGTTTGGACACCCCTGCTCTATACAAATCTCTTTAGAGGTACATATACTGTATTTAATCTCAGAGAAAATAATGGAGGACCTTTGAGTACAACCATTATATACTGAGCTGTTACTCCTTGGTCATATCAACAGTCATTGCTGAAGTGCTCTTGCCTTTAAGAGTTTCTTCCTCATGTTCAGTCAAATAGTGCTCTCCTCCAGCCTAAGTCCATTAGATCTAGTTCTACTCTCTGAGGCAGCAGAGAACACATTCTTGCTTGCTTCCATGTGATAGCTCTTCAGGTATTTGAAGACTGCTACCAAATTCCCCCCTCAGCCTTCTCTTCTCTGGGCTAAAAGGTACAACAACCCTATTGCCGTAAGCTGGCCTTGCCTGGGATATGAACTTAAGACCTTTCACACCTAGATCAAGGATCATACCCCTAGACTAGGGGTGTCAAACATAAGACTTGCAGGCCAAATCCAGCCCCCAGAAGGAATTTATCCGGACACCATTATAATTGGACTCTCCCAGTGTCATAATTGGGCTATCTCATATCTTGAAAATATGAACATGAATTTGCACATTTTCTCTTCTGTCATTTGCAGCTAATGAGTTTTTATGTAAGTACAATATGCTTATTTTTGGTCATCATCTGCTTAATGATGTCACTTTCTGCTTAATGATGTCACTTCAGGCCCTTAGCAGGCATCATGAAGGCTAACTTTGGCCTTCTGTATGAAATGAGTTTGACAACCCTACCATAACCCAACAAGCCAGACTTCATCACTTTCTGACTCTTCCCGCCCCTCCCCCCCATTCTTTGCACTAGTATATCTGCTAATGCTGCTTCAGGCAAGGAACCATTAGTGCAATGCTTGTACAACCCTGATCAAGTCAGCACCTTAGTTGCATTCCAGGACACTGACAGTTCAATTCTCAGACATGATTATTGACAGCAGGAATTCATCATCTGGCTAATGGTTTTAAAGCTGTATTAAGAGGAATGTCAATTAAAAATCTTCTACATCTTGCAAGAGCTGAAACACGGTCCTGGTTGGTTGGCAACCTTCAGTCTCGAAAGACTATGGTATAAGCCTACAGCACCCAGTATTCCTGGGCTGTCTCCCATCCAAGTACTAACCAGGCCTGACCTGCTTAGCTTCCAAGATCAGGCATCTGCAGGGTAACAGTTGCTGCACAGTCCAATAAAGAGGTTTTGTGTATGATCCTGTTGCCCAACCAGTGGGAAGTTCAGGAAGGCTATTGGGT